>NC_086318.1:210709418-210729418 GCF_036172605.1 Pelobates fuscus | reverse complement strand
GGACAGACATATAGCGCAAATGCCAAGTTTTGTTTGGATCACAACTTGTACATTTGGCTGCGGTCTTAAGGGGTTAATATAAAAACAAAACAATTACCCCTTAAAGGGTTAACCATATAACATTCAGTCCCTGTTCCATATACTCCCTCTTTCTTGATGATGCCGAAACCGAAAAAGTTAACAATAAACGACCGACATGAACAACTGACTCGACATGACCAATATTCTAACATCCGAAAGATGCGAAAACATAATTCGCTAGCAGAGCGTTCTATGGAGCATTTTCCATTGCAACCAAGAGAAGAAAAACCGGTCCCGATTGACCCATTGTAAAGGTTTAAGCTGTAGGAGACAGATAAACAAGTGGTAAAATATGTTCAAATACGGATGTCAGGGTTGGTAGGACCCGCGGACACACAGGGTATGCAGTGTCTGCTGGGATTCGCAGAGGCATTAGGAGCAGCAGCCTGCATATCAGAAGGATTTTGCATAATGGCTCTAGGATAGCACGGGGAGCAGTCACAGTTAATCCTGACAGTAGGGTGTAACTAGGGCTGAGCCAAGGAGGAAACCCAGAGCAAGGTGATGAGGGGGCAGATTGCAAAAGGGGGCAGCTCAAGTATATATGAAACCCCTGAGCCAGATAATGAAAGTGCAGATTATAAAATGGGCAGCACAAATGTTAGCTTACCGTGTGTTCCCTCAGGAATGGCCCCTAGGGAACACCGGTAAGCTGCCTGAAAACCTAGCCAGCCAATCAGCTCACACCCCTCCTTGACCGAGCGGCGTGAGAGTCACAAAAAGCGCTGCAAATTTGCCAATTGCAATATGGCCACGGCAAAGCACAGGAGCGAACCGCACATGAGCGGGCGGCACAGATAGCCGTTTATACTGAGGGCGGCCGGGGAGGTTCGTTCTGAGATAGGGAGAGGAGAGAGGGGACCTCAGAACCCTGAGGTCATCCCGTGAATGGTGGGACTGGGTTATAAACAACCCAATTTAGCAGTGGCAAGGGTTGCCCCAGGGGAGGGGTGAGGAACCCTGTAAGAGAAAATTAAAACCAAAAAGAATACAAAAATGGATAAACCGACAATTACAGTATACAATACAATAGTGCCTTACAATATAATCGCAAAATACAACACAAATCTGCCGAGCAAAAATTATGAAGTACTTTGGTGAGGCAGCAGCAAAGAAAGAGTGGCTTAGGTCACATGGGAGTATATGGAACAAGGACTGCTCCCATTGGTTGAATATGTTATAAGGTTAACCCTTTAAGAAGTATTTGTTTTGTTTTTATATTAATACCTTAATATCCTTCCTTTGCTGCTGAGCAATAAAGAAAGCGATAAAGCCTAATATGAGCCTCCGTGTCCTTTAATAAAATTCCACTTTATACATGGATTCCTTGGAGTACGTGTCGGATGTATACAACAGCTTTGAAACATAACTCAGGAAGAGGAGCAAAGCCAATGAACCACTCATGGACAGCTGCTTCATTGTTAATGCAACTCATCAGTATGAGGTTGGTTACTAGCTTGCTATGGAAGCTTGGCGTTACTTGTAAAGTACGTACCAAAAGAGTTGTGGTGGGGAAGAAAAAGTGTGGATGAAAACCCCTTCCACCTGACGTGAGTGGATATTAATAGATTGCTAAACACAAATACACACACCAGTAGTGAGAGCACTTTTAGAGTGAGATTTCTATGGGAAAAGCAAGTCTTATGGCTTGACTGTGTGTGTATTTGTGTTTAGCAATGTATTAAAGGGACACTCCAGGCACCCAGATCACTAATGCCCATTGGAGTGGTCTGGGTGCCAACTCCCACCACCATTAACCCTGCAAATGTAATTATTGCAGCTTTTATAAACTGCAATAATTACCTAGCAGGGTTAAGTCCTCATCACTAGAGGGACTTCCGTGTTCTTAAAACCGAATGCATGAGGACCTCCAGCGTCGCCGAAATCCCCATAGGAAAACATTGAATAATGCTTTCCTATGGGGAGGTCTAATGCGTGAGCGGCCACAACTCTAAAATTTTCAACTCTCCAGAAGCAATTAGGTGGGTTTATAAGTGTATAGATTATATTCATATCATAGCGATAAAACGTATTATATTGGTTTCAGATCAACAGCTCTCTGCATTGGAGCTCCATCACTGTTACTATTCACGATTCACCGTGCGTTTGGTTAAGTGGTTACAGTTATTCCGGACCACATATGGCCCTTATTAGTTTGTCTAGCCCTTAAATGTTTATTTTCTACACGTAATCTTACGGAATGTTTAAAAATTCTTTGTTCGGTTAATACGGATAGCTTATACTTTCTCAGGCCTCTATGCCTGCCTTTAGTGGTCCCGGGAGGCCAACACCCATCCTCATAGTCACCTGTCACTCCCATTCTATCATATGCTTTAAAAATCACAGAGAGGCAGACACCCCGACAACACTTGGTCATGAAATCCCCTCGCGCCAATGCATAGATAAAGCCTCTCAAGCCACGTGGCATCTAGCAGGGCCTCACCCGTCACCAACCTTGTGTAATGGTTTCGCCACTTGGCATAGCTAGTAAGCCAGTATATTGTAAGGGTATACACAACCACTTCATGCTGTTTAACATATCTTGACGACAGGAAGGTGGAGAGTTCTGTCCCTGCCCAGGACTCCTAGGTCTGATACAACATCACCCAAGGGACATGGTTCGTTCTACTTCTATTAGATCATGGACTATACCTCGCATCACAGTAGCACATAAGGTACCATCAACTGCTATATACACCACATTATCAAATCACATATGTATTATATGTACCGCAAAACAGGCTTTTAGAATGGAGGCAACTGCTTAGTATTAAAACTGTGTCTAGTATTAGAAACAACCCTGTTGTATAATTATATTGAGCAGGTTTATTTTACTTGGACGTAAATCTGTGCAGCCGGTAAATTAAATCTGTTTAAAGTTATGTGGCTGGTACTATTGGTTATTGGTAAGTTCCTTCTGTTACAATAATACTTTATTAGAATATCACGTGATGAACTAGATTAGGTACACACAGTACATCAGTAACATGTATAGTCCTATCATTGCAAATACCAGTTAGGTAGAGGCAGTTACCTGGTTAGATACAGTATGATTAAAAATAGGTTACCTATGAATTTGGGTTTCAGGTATACAACATACAGTTTATTCATGTTGATATCAATTCAAGACCTCACTCCGTTCTCCATTATGTCTTGTAAATACATTCAAACTCTGACTTTTACAAGGGGCTGTCTCATTACGCTGAGCCTTGCAGGGTCCTCCATATGCATTCGAACAAACGTTACATAACTCAGTATTAAGTGCATGTTTCTGTACGTTTGGGATATTGACAATCTGTCTCCATCATAAGTAAATTAGGATCCAGATTACATGCATTCCACGCAGAAAGATGGGATATATCTTATTAGGATAATATTTAGGTTGAACCACTTCCCTCCTCGTACATAGAAGTGGCTATGTTCATTCAGGACTATAGGTCTCATATAGGGACCTTGCATACCTACTTCTAATATGCTCATTACGTCTTTTGATGCCACGAAAACACATACCGTATATACTCGAGTATAAGCCGAGTTTTTCAGCACATTTATTGTGCTGAAAAACCCCAACTCGGCTTATACTCGAGTCAATAGTCTGTATTATGGCAATTTGCATTGCCATAATACAGACAGGGGGCTGTGGGGGCTGCAGAGATGTTACTTACCTCTCCTGCAGCTCCTGTCAGCTCTCTTCTCCTCCGCACCGTCCGTTCAGCACCTCGGTCAGCTCCCAGTGTAAGTCTCGCGAGAGCCGCGGCTCTCGCGAGACTTACAGTGTGAGCTGACAGAAGAGCAGAATGGACGGCGCGGAGGAGAAGAGAGCTGACAGGAGCTGCAGGAGAGGTAAGTAACATATCTGCAGCCCCCACAGCCCCCCCACTGAACTACCAATGCTGGACCACCAGGGAAGGAGAGCCCCCCTCCCTGCCATGTATCAAGCAAAAAAAAATCTAAATCATAAAATATTAATAAGTAAAAAAATAATATTACAAATAAAATAAAATAAAAAATAACAATAAAAAATATAAAAATAATAAAAAAAATAATAATTAAATAAAATAAAATACAAAATAATAAAATAAAATATTAAAATAATTAAAAATAATAATAAAATTGCCCACCCCCCACCAAGGCTCTGCAACACACACGCACACACTGCACACACACGCTGCACTCATACACACACGCTGCACTCATTATATACACACACTGTAAATAAATATTCAATTAATATAATTTTTTTAGGATCTAATTTTATTTAGAAATTTACCAGTAGCTGCTGCATTTCCCACCCTAGTCTTATACTCGAGTCAATACGTTTTCCCAGTTTTTTGGGGTAAAATTAGGGGCCTCGGCTTATATTCGGGTAGGCTTATACTCGAGTATATACGGTATATATACACACACACACACACACACACACACACTTCGATGGGAGTTTTGCACTCCAGCTCTCCTTTAAGTTTTGGCCCGGTGCTCAGCTGCACATAGATACACCCTCCAAGAAAAAAGCTAGCACTCAACAAAAATGGAGGCATTTAATCCAAATGGTCAACGTTTCAGTTCACAGTTGTGAACTTTCCTCAGGACACCATTTCAGTTCACAGTTGTGAACTTTCCTCAGGACACTCGAAGATATAGAGATAGACCTATAGGTTGTGCTAAAATTCATAAAGTAACAGATACTGTTTAAAATTACAAGCTACCCTGCCATTCCACATTTCCAATGGGACAAGGCAAGGGTGCCCACTATCTCCCCTTCTGTTTATTCTCTGTTTGGACCCTCTAACCCAACTTATTCGGATGTCCACAAATATTCGAGGAGTAAATATTGTAGATCATATGCATCAACTATCATTATTTGCGGATGACATCATTTTGACGATTACTCAACCCGAAACGTCTATGCCACACTTAATGGACCTACTGTCCTCCGTCAGCTCCATATCCTTCTATAAGCTTAACACTAACAGGACCCAGGCTTTACCTATCCACATGTCTCATGACAAACAATTACTTTTATCCTAACAATTCCAGTTTGACTGGAGAGATGAATTTGTGGTGAACATGGGAGTACGAATCACTAAAGCAATCACGACTATATTTAAACACAACCACTTACACTTACTTACAACAAGAGTTAGAGGGTTGGAAATATGGGAAAATATCATGGTCAGGCCATATAAATGCATGCAAGATGATGGTCCTTCCTAAACCTCTTTATACTTTCCGGATGCCTAAAAATTACTGTGACAAAATTCAAAAGCTATTCTCCGCCTTTATACGGAATAAGAAAAAAGCAACGGTGGCGAAAATAGTCCTACAGAGACCCTATACAGCTGGTGGAATGGGGACGCCACAGGTGTGGGCTTATCACAGAGCAGCTCTCCTAGCACAGGCAATAACCCTACATGCACCACAGGCTTTACTGGAATAGGTAGATATGAAATGCAAGCAACTACAGGATGAATTCTTACCATCACAAAATGTGGACTACGCCATCCTTCCGCAACAAAACTCAAAGCTTTTTCCCAACCACAAAGGCATCAATTGTAGCTTGGGATGCCTTTTTATTCAAACCGAACTCCACCTCCAAGTTTCACTGGTTAGCACCCCTTGATTCATTGAGGGCCATATCACCGTAGCGGTCAGTAAGTCAATAGGAAAAGCAAGGCATTACAAAAATCTCAACTAATAGAGGGGAGTCGACTTATCCGTTTCCAACCCTCCAAGAAAACTTTAAATTACCAAACTTCTCCTTTCTAGATCTACAAATCAAAAGTGCACTTCTAGACCATGTAGACTGTGCTGAGAGAACCTACCAACCAGGAGAGAGACACACAAAGCTTGCTCGCCTCTTGTTGGAACACCCCGTTGACACCCAAATTGCTCTCCAAATGCTATAAAACACAAAAAACCCTATCTCCACTGATATTTATATCACAATAGGAAAGTGAAACAGGGAAAACAGTTACACAAGAAAGATGGGTTAAGAGGCTGAATGCATTGAGAGGAATAACCTGATGCTTGGGCCCACCGCAAGCTGATCTATCGCTGGTCTCTCGCACCGGGCCGACTCAAACACATATACAAGCATGCTTCTTATAGGTGTTGGAGGTGTGACTTCGATAGGGGTACTATGACTCATGTCTAGTGGGAATACAGAGGAATAAAGCCATTTTGGGTTACTGTGGCAAAACGAATTATAGCACTAAAGCTCAAGGTCAATGTCGCCAGAAACATTCCTATGGTTGGAATTTCCACCCCAGCTTAGTTTACAGCTTCCACAAGAGGGCCTTATGTGTCTCATGTGGCCTCAGTCGATAAGAGTTCTCATTGCTTTACACTGGAAATCATCAATATGTCCCATAGAAACTATGTAAGTGGACAAACTAAATCTTAAACATGCATACGAAAGGATGTCTATAACGTCCCCTAGCTTACAAACGGGTATATCCCAAACCTGGGAGCCATGGGATTTCCTTTACCCAGCACTACGACGACCATAATTAATCTCTCCAGCTCAATCTCACTGCACTCCGTACACACAGCTACACAGTTACTATGGTCATAATATGCAAGATACGTTTTTCTGTTCCATGTTGTTTTAGGTTTATTTTAAGCGTTTTTTGTTTTGTTTGTTTTTTTAAGAGTTTCTTTTTATTTTAGTACATCTCTCCATTACTAGCTGGTTTCATAAACCAAATATACCATGTACGAAACATGCCTACCCACCTTCTTATACTTCGAAATACCTAGAGGAAGATAATAAAAGGGGATTTTGCTTACTGACGAGAATGTCTTTTAGATCACAATCCTGTGGTGCTATCTTGTAGCCATCTGATGGCCCAAACACAATGACCAAAAACATTTTTTTTGTATCAATGGTTGCCACTGTAACAACCCCCTTGTCATACTCTCTGGATAAATAAAGATGTTGGATGTATAACAACTGCATATATGTACGATTCTTGCATTATACCGAAAGATTTACTGTATTGTACTTTTTGTTTATAAAACAAACTTTAATTATGAAGAAAAAGAACAAGCTCCACAATTTAAGCAAAAAAGTAAACATTCTGACTGCAAAAAAAAAATATTAAATAAAGAAAATACTTTATGCCTCTCTTTATAACAAGGGAGAAAACACTTTGCCACATATTGACAACATATGGGAAGAGATTCAAGTTGGCAGAGAAAAGTGAAGGACAAACATGTCAAAGAATATTCCCATGTATCACAAAATGAAACTAATGAGAATTATATTTTAATTGGGTTCAAGCTAGGCAACTGAGATCAAATACAATGCGTTTATAAAGAACTAAGGTTAAATGTGCTTTAATATTTCTAGTAGCAGGGAAAAAAAATGTTTAATCACATCGAAGCAAGGGTCATAATTAACTACTTAGCCCCTTCAGGATGGAGTCAATAGTGCACGTTCTGATCAAAACAAAACGTAAACAAAAACTAGAATTTGCACTATATGTCTGTTCACCCGTAGTACCCCTCTTTCAAATTATATGCACCCACACTTATTATATATCATTTTGTTCAGGAGAAACAGGGCTTTAATTTATCATTAACTATTCATATATGGAACATAATTTATTATGAATAAAATTTTTAAAAAAATGGGAGAAAATAAGATTTTTTTTTAAATTTGCATTTCCGTCTGACATTTTAACTGTGAATGTCATAATACTGTTAGGTTTTACTGCAAAAAAATGCACATATCTGTAATCAGCGATGTCTCACGAGTACAACAGTACCCCCCCATTAACAGGTTTTATGGTGTTTTGGAAAGTTACAGGGTCAAATATAGAACGTTCCATTTTCAAATTGAAATTTTCCAGATTAGTAATGTTACCTTTGAGACGGTGTGGTAGCCAGGAATGAGAATTACCCCCATAATGGCATACCATTTGAAAAAGTAGACAAGCCAAGGTATTGAAAGTGGGGTATATTTAGTCTTTTTTAGTAGCCACTTAGTCACAAACACTGGCCAAAGTTAGCGTTCATATTTGTTTTTGTGTGAAAAAAGCAAAAAACTAATATTTGGCCAGTGTTTGTGACTAAGTGGCTACTAAGAAAGACTGGACATACCCCACTTGCAATACCTCGGGTTGTCTACTTTTGCAAATGGTATGCCAGCATGGGGGTAATTCTCATTCCTGGGCTACCATACGCTCTCAAAGGCAACATAACCAATCTGGCAAATTTCAATGTCAAAAAAATGAAATGCAAGCCTTATATGTGACTCTCTAACTTTCCAAAACACCATAAAACCTGTACATGGGGGGTACTGTTATTCTCGGGAGACTTCACTAAACACATATTAGTGTTTTAAAACAGTAAAACATATTACAACAATAATATAGACCATAAAAGTGCCATTCGCTTGTAAAAAATGCGAAAAACTTCACTTTTACTTAAAATATCATCGTTGTAATACAATTTACCAGTTTGAAACACTAATATGAGTTGAGCGAAGTCTCCAGAGTAAAACAGTACCCCCTATGAACAGGTTTTATGGTGTCTTGGAGAGTTACAGGGTCAAATATAGTGCTTGCGAACTAAATTCTCTGCACTCTCTCCCTGTGTTGTCAGGCATGTCAATCAAATTTTAATTAATCAAATCACATAATTATGTTAAAAGATTACTTAAATATACACGTAGAATTTTAATATATATGCATTTATAGGTATTTAAATTCTACGTGTATACTAATGTAATCTTTTATGTAATTATATGTATTTATCTATATATATATTTGCGGTTATTTGTATTTTATATATAGATAGTTATATATAGAATGTCATTCTAAGTGTATTTTGTTATGGATATATATATATATATATATATTAACAAAATACAGTTAGAATGAAATTACATATGCATATATAATTTATATTACATTTTGTTTCAATATTTTATTTATTTATATTATACGTATTTATATATAATATATATATGTACATCTATTATATATATATAATATATATATACATATTATATATATGTAACCTCATTCTAAGTGTATTTTAATATTAATATATATACTTATATTAATATTAAAATACACTTTGTATGACGTTATATATATATATATATATATATATATATATATAAATATAAATATATATAAATATATATACATATACATATACATATATTTAATTTATTTTTACACTTGTCTAATTTTTTATTTTTTTTACTTTCCTACCAGCAGGAGGATGGTCTGATATTTCAAACAGTCCCCCTGCTGGCAGATCCATAGCCAGCTGTAGGGGGCCTCATTTGCCGGAGGAGGGCTGCCTGGGCTCTCAGGCAGCCCCCCAGAAGAGGATCACGGCGGAGGTGAGTACACCTCTACTCCTGGGGGCTTAAGCCGTTACGACGTACCATGCCGCAACGGCTTTAAAGCCCATTTAATGCGGGACGGCATAGTACGTCTTAACGGCGTTAAGGGGTTAAGGACTGGGCCAAATGTACACGTTGTGATCAAAACAAAGCAAGCAAAAGATTTTTCTTAGTGGAACAGATACTGTATCATTCACCTGAATCAAAGCAAAAAAACATTCAACGGTAGAAAATAGCAAATGCCAATTACTACACATATCCGTATAGTTTTTGTGTGTTTCAGAGACAAACTTAACCCCTTAAGGACTGAGCTGTGATCAAAACAAAACGTAAACAAAAACTGGAATTTGACTATATATCTGTTCAACCAAAATTCACCTCTTTCATATTAAGTGAACACACACTTATTATATATCATTTTATTCAGGGAAAACAGGGCTTTCATTTAACATCAAATATTTAGCTATGAAACATAATTTAATATGAAAAAAATAAGACTTATTTTTTTTAGTTCTACATGAAATTTTAACTGTGAATGTGATAATACTGTTTGCTTTTACTGCAATAAAATACACATTTGTATTCATGATGTCTCATGTGTAAAACAGTACCCCCCTATGTACAGGGTTTATGGTGTTTTTAAAAATGTAAACAATCTGGCGAATTACAATGTGAAAAAACGCAAGCCTTATATTTGACTCCGTAACTTTTTAAAACACCATAAAACCTGTACATGGTGAGTACGGTTATATTCTGGAGACACTGCAGAACACAAATATTAGTGTTTCAAAACAGTAAAACGTATCACAACAATTATATAATCAGTGTAAGTGCCAGTTGTGTGTGAACAAATGCAAAAAATATCACTTTCACTGACGATATCAAAGTTGTAATACATGTTACTGTTTTGAAACACTAATATTTGAGTTCAGCGAGGTCTCCAGAGTAAAACAGTACCCCACGTGTACAGGTTTTATTGTGTCTTGGAAAGTTACAAGGTTAAATATAATGCTAGCAAATTAAATTCCCCGGACTTTCTGCCTGGGTTGTCAGGCAGGTCCCGCAAATTGTAATTAATAAAATGACCTAATTATGTAAAATTATTATTTTTTTTAATTATTTTTATTTATATATAGATATATACATATATATTCATGTATATATAGGAAACATGGGGGGATGGTTGCACTCACCTAAACATGCTTAAATGGGGTGCTGCTGGGGGCCATATTATACAATAAACAATACACAAGATCCAGCGCACTCTCCTATCTACTAAACAGCAACTTCAGTGTTGACAGATTTTATTAGTTTGTAAAAGTTTCATGTATATAGATATATTATTTCATTCTACATGGTTTTTGATATCTATATATTATCAAAATACAGTTAGAACGAAATTACACGTTAATTATTTTTATTTTATATATATATATATATATATATATTCAATCAATATCATTCTATATTATATATATATTAATATTAAAATACACTTTGTGTATGTGTGTATATGTTTGTATGTACATATACACATACACTTCGATCATATATAATTATATATGTTGGAAGGCCAGTTGGCCTGAATTTGTGGGAGGAGGTATGATCCTATATAAACCCTATCCCCCTACTTACCTTTGTCGTGCAAGCTGTTTGTCGTCTCCATAGTTACTTCCGGTTCGTCGTTCCCGCCAAGTCCTGTCTCAAGCTGTCTCCAGCAAGCAGTCAGTTTCCAGCAGCTCCTGCCTCCGTCTTCTTCACGACTCCGCCACTTGCTACCCGGCTTCCGGTCACGAGACCGGCACGTCCACATAAGCATAAACGTGGGAAATGGCATTCGGCTATTTCCCACGTTTGGGCCTAAAAACGTGGGGATAGGCTCCCTTTATTACTTACCCATTCGTTTTTTTACACCATTCGTGCACTTCTGCGTCGTGCGGCTAACAGCCGACCGCAGAGTACACACTCCTCTCGTTTATTTTCGTATAAGCTAACTACCGACCGCACTAAACGAACTTACGTTCGACTATTTCATCCATTCGTTCATTCATCCGACCACAGGTACAATTGGCTTTCGCTTAAAAATCTGTTTTGTATGCTCTATTTAGCCGAACGCAGGAGTTCTTTCTTGTTACAGTTCTCCTGTTCATTCGTTTACAGAACACAAGAGGCTACAGTGTTTAAAATCACTAAACTACTTTAATAGTATAGTTATGCTTTCACGTATCTAAGCACTGGCATTATTTATCCTATATGTATTTATGTGTTTTTATTATATGGCTCTTAAAGTCACCACTGGTTAAATAATATGCGTTTCTAATTTTTCGTTATGATCACATAATTATGGGACACCTATATTTTATAGGGTAAATCTTCGTAAAGGCACAGTTTGTCCACTCTTATATGTGGAGTTATAAAGTACACATCCAGGCATTATCATACCCTGCTGAGACTTAGTATATTGTACTTTCCCTTATGTATTAGTCTTCTACGCAACTAAGGTCTCCGCTCATAGGTTAAGCCTTACGGTCCTTTTTCACCAGGCTCATTACAGACCATTAGCACGATTTTAAAAAACCTCTGTTCCTTAAAAGTCCTTAAATACTGGTTCCTTACACTTAGTCTGCATATGTGTTTTAGGTTTTTTACTGTATCAGGCAAAAAGGTTTACCAGTTCTCTTTTCCCTCGAGGCCTCATTCAGCCTCCTCACCTCCCAAAGTGGGTTCTAAACTTCAAACGGGCCAGATGTGTCTTTCCTCACTGTGATTATTTCATCAATCACACAAACCTACACCACCTTGCTTCTACTTCTACTTTTCTTCAAGCAAAGCTCCAAGAAGAGGTTCCTAGTATCCCGCATATTTGTAACAGGTAAGAAGGTTTCCCATTTTTTACGTTTTCCCTCATTCAGCCTCCACGGTCTCATACAGCCCCGGACCTCCCAAAGTGGGTTCTAAACTTCAAAACGTACCTGGTCTAAAATTCCTTACAAATGTCAACAACAATCTCATTATCATAATCCACCGTATTACTAACATATTTAACGGTACATGTTTTGTCATTCAGTTCTACATATCATTACTTAGACCTGCGTCATTGCTGCAGCATGCCACGTCCTACGCCATCGATAACATACAGGCTACCTGGTTCCCTACATTACAGTATCAGGTATTGGTAATCTTACTCACTACGTTTACGTTTCTTCTTAAGGCCTCACTTCGCCTTCGTTTTAATAAAAAATATTTTTGGGAACCCAGGGGCTTGTCTCTAATTTACGGACCTACGTTCAGGTCCCTCAGCTTACCCAAGTTCTTACATTACAGTATCTCTGATACACACCTACCATACGTTCAACATTTTTACACTCATTATACTAGTGGCACGCCTCAGGCCCACTAGCATCTTTTTCCCCTAAGGTTTCCCGGACCGGGCCCGTTCCCTGCAGAAGCAAGACTATATTGTAATCTTCCTGCACATTGCCCAGAGAAAGAAGACAAACACTCAAGGTTAAGTATCTACATACGTTATATCACACCATTCTAAGAGACAAGCCCCATCAGGCTAGAGTACTGTCATTGAGGGTTAGGCGCTGGCCTTAGCTATCCTAAGTAACACTACGGTCCCGCAAGGTCTACACCCCCACCTCATACACGGAGGTTCAGCCCCACGACCAAATCATAGTTGGCTACCTCGCTCGCCCTTCTTTAGGGCTACAGTTAGGGCTTCCCAAGTCACGGCCACACGTTTTGAATCTCTTACGGTCACCGAGAGGCAGACACCCTGCCACCACGTTCAAGTGGCCACAAAATTCCCTCGGCCCAAATGTTTTTGCTTCGGCACTAGCTAGCAGGCCAGTTCTCCGAAGGTCTCATCCACACCTCTAAGACACATTACTTATCCAAATCATTATTTCTTTTTCAGAATGTCACGAGAATCCATCCCACTAATCGGTCTGCTGTTGGACGAAATACCCAGCACGCCAGTCAGGCCTGGGTCTCCAAAAGAATCCCTCAACCCTTCTACCCTCAGTTACCTGGGATACTGGTACATTCCAAAAATGTCAGCAGAGCTCAGTCACAGGGGTATCCCATCTCCAGCCACTACCAGTAAGGCAGGACTACACAGGCTCACGACGGCTCAGGCCAATGTCCCCAGGCCTGGCTCTAGTTCACAAGGGCCATCAGCTTACTCCTCAGATTCCAATCAGGAGACCCCAGTCGCTATCCCGGCCAGCCACCAAACGATCAACAGGCTGATAAGTGGAATCGGCTATAGCTACACCAGGTGTCTCATTAAGCCCGGCAGGCCCTCACCTGGCGATCTCGGTCATACAGTCTGACTTACCCCTCATTTCCCTCCAAGTCCCCCATTATCCACTATCACTACTCCATACGTCTCACCGGCCCACTCTGTTCCAATCACACAGGCCATAACGCCATTCCCACTGGTACACTCATATGCCCCAACCTATTATCTACATCTATTGACCCTCTTACGGTGTACCACCTTCTGTCCACAGCAATCATACGCAGGTTTCACGATCGCCTCTTTTCCGGTCCTCACACTTCTCATCTTAGCGTACCATTACCATTGAGGTAGCCATTCACCATACCCTTTTATACGTCTGATCATAGCCCCCTTCCGCACTGCACTCTACTTCCATTCCCAGCATCAAAACTCCTCATTCCCGTTAAGGAATTCTCACTGCACTACGCAAATCGACCATGCCATACAAGCTATCACTTTAGCAAGTAGTAAGGCTTGGTTGAGCAAGTCAGACTTATCCAACGCCTTTAACCCCTTAAGGACACATGTCATGTGTGACATGTCATGATCCCCTTTTATTCCAGAAGTTTGGTCTACTACCTATTCACCCTCCACAATGGCACATTGTCTACGTTTGGCTCTAGGAGCAGCCCTAAGTATTCAACATATTCGCACAAACCCTCTGCTGGCCGCTCCTAAAAATATTCAGGTCATCCACTATCTGGATGAATTTTTTGTTGATTTAGCAGGTTCACAAACACCTAACAGTGTTCACACCACCACAGCCTCCTTTTCACAACACTCGGGGTCCCTCTGTCACCAGGCAAACTCGGGTTAAGGATGACTGTGACGGATGCCTTGCCGGCCTTTAGAGAGACTTCTACTTTGTCAGAGATCTACTCCAACATGGCGGCCACCCTCACATGGGGTCATCTTTGGACCGGCAAGGCAGTTAAATGCTGCTCTGACAACTCCGCAGCCTGCAATTTCATTAGCAAGGGCGGTCATACTCGCTGCCACTCTGGCTGAGTCGCATGCTGATTTGGCAGGTAGCAACCCCTAAAGTTCTTTCTAATCTACATTTGTATTCCTGGTGCCCACTACAGAACTGCTGACACTTTGCACGCTCTCAATTTAAGGTTTTCTTTCAGGCACTCCTTACGATCCACTACATACCATCCAAGATACCACCATTCCGTGAGCTAATCTTGGACTAAGCACACAATTTCACCACGTACAGGTGTGCACGCTTCACGCAGTTTCACAACTACTCTATCACTCCGCCATGGCCTTGTGTATTGTACATATCACAATTAGAGTTTGTTTGCATCAAGACTTTTGCAGTTACAATAGTTTTTTTTTTTGCCTATTTCTCCAAACCTACAAATCAAGCATCTTACTTAAACCTCCTATGCTGTCACACCGCTTTAGGTCTCCAAGGTCAACCACACACTAATAGTCCTAATCCACTACTCCACGTCTAAACCTTCCATTAAGGTGGTGATACATCATGGCTTCCTTCGGTGGTCTTTCTGTCACAAAGTGCTGCATTAGCAGCTTCAAGCTCTTACACCCCAGTCTACATCACTAAGTGATGGGGCCACAGCTAATCCTCAGTGCAGTTACATATATACCTCAATCAGAGTAAAAGCTCCTTAGAAGCTTTCAGTACCCACGCTGTATTTAACTTGCATAAAGTGTGTTTTCTTTGAATCCTCTTTTTGCCCTCTTTTAAAGGGCTACTCGTACGTTGGTTTTGGCACACCTCAACCAACTTTGCTTCTCCTTCTACATTCCATTACGTATTAGATAAATTCCGAGCACAAGTTGGAAGGCCAGTTGCCCTGAATTTGTGGGAGGAGTTGTGATCCTATATAAACCCTACCCCCCTACTTACCTTTGTCGAGCAAGCTGTTTGTCCCCACCCACCTATACTAACAATTCACCTTTGTGGGCCCTCTGTTACAGGCCTATTCGTACCTTGGTTTCGGCACACCTCAACCAACTTTGCTTCTCCTTTTACATTCCATTATGTATTAGATAAATTCCGAGCATAAATAATATATATATATATATATATATATATATATATATATATATATATATATATATAGAACATGGGGGGGGGGGTGGCTGCACTCACCTGAACATGCTTAAATGGGGTGCTGCTGGGGGCCATATTATACAATAAACAACAATAAACAATACACAAGATCCAGCGCACTCTCCTATCTACTAAACAGCAACTTCAATGTTGACAGATTTATTAGTTTTTAAAAGGTTTTGTTTAAAAACACCTTATCTAGGCAAAAAATAATGGGGATTTAGTTACATTATATGATCATACATTGCATAAGCCTGCCACAACGTCAATGTACCCCATCTTTGGCAGGTCCTACTCTCACAGTCTAATGTCTGCTCTTATGAGATTAACCACTTACTTAGGAAAACATTCCATCTGAGGCTCTCTGCAGTACAAGACTAAATTGGAACCTGAGATGAGGCACCATAAGAGCAGACATTAGACTGTGAGAGTAGGACCTGCCAAAGATGGGGTACATTGACGTTGTGGCAGGCTTATGCAATGTATGATCATATAATGTAACTAAATTCCCATTATTTTTTGCCTAGATAAGGTGTTTTTAAACAAAACCTTTTAAAAACTAATAAATCTGTCAACATTGAAGTTGCTGTTTAGTAGATAGGAGAGTGCGCTGGATCTTGTGTATTGTTTATTATATATATATATATATATATATATATAATCTAAGTATATATTATTGAATTCAAAACTGTGTATTAACTTTATTTTACTTTTTACATGGGGACTACCTGTCATTCCAGGCTCTCCCCCTGCTGGCACTGCTATGGAGGGCTCACATGGCCCAGGAGGGCCAGAACGGCAATTAAGTCCCCCCATCGCAATCGCCGGCAAGCGGGTAAGTACATAGGACGGCGTGGACGTGCTATGCCGCCCGCCAGCGTTTAGAGCCGGGTCCCCAAGGACGGCATAGCACGCACGTCGTCCTTAAGGAGTTAAAGGGACACTATAGTCAACAAAACAACTAACTTAATGAAGCAGTTTTGGTATATAGACCATGTCCCTTCAGTCTCAATTATGTGCCATTCAGGAGTTAAATCACTTTGTTTATACAGCCTCCCTGCATGTGACTTACACAGCCTTCCTAAACTCCTCCTGTAAAGAGACATATAATGTTTACACGTACTTTATTGCAAATTCTGTTTAATTTAGAATTCCTTATCTCCTGCTCTGTTAATAGCCTGCAAGACGCTCCAGGAGCCTCCTGTATGCAGGAAATAAAATCTTTTAAAGTAAGTTACATCTGATTAAAAATTAAACAACAATGTAGGCATGTGTTAGTCACAGCCACTGGAGGTGTAGCCATGGTTGCATAAACCGAGGCATAAACCGAAACAAGTGATACAACTGCTAACTGACGGAACTGAGCAGTGAGACTCCAGGGTCTTGAACTACACACAAAAACTGCTTCATTAAACTAAAGTTGTTTTAAAGACTATAGTGTCCCTTTCGATTTAAAAATTTAATTGCAAATGTTTCTACGTGATTGACATGCTTCAAGAAAAGAAAAAAACCTACATGATCAAAAACATCATGCGTAGTTAATCTCTCTTTTTGCTCTACCCACCAGGTAGCTAGGACAGCAGCATTTGATGAGAATCACGTGTGTATTGATTTCACATACACTACACCTCAGTCAGTCACAATGATTCATTTTTGAGGGTGCCAATGCAAAACTGCATTACATACTTTTCTGCAGTAACAGTTCTCTGGTAGAAGGCAACTCTGTCAAGTGGAGTGAGTGTACTCATGTAACCGATGTGGTGGGTATATCTAAAAGATACAATCATTCACAATTGAAGTTGCACCATTTGAAATAAATTCCCAGGCTTAACAATTCAAGCAATAAACACTGTTAATGCAAGGAACCGATTAGGAGTCTACAATAACGCGATATGGCACTTTTCAAAGTGCTAACTTTATCCCACACATGCTTGCACAACAGGACTTTATGCACAGTGCATGGGGTTTCTATGAATTGTAATTCAAGTATCAGGTTTCTCCTTAAGAAAGACATAATTTGCTAAACTACAACTTGAAAAAAAAAAGGAATTGGCTGAGACTGTCAAACACAGTTCTGGCCAATCATCATCTCCTCATGTATTGATCAAATGCATCTCTAGGAGAAAAGTTAAGTGTCTGCGTGCAGAGGGTGGAGACACCAAATTGCAGTGCTGCACACTGTGTAGCACTGCCTCAAGAAACACCTCTAGTAGCCATCTGAGGAGTGGCCAGTGGAGTTATCCCTAGGCTATAATGTAAACACTGAATTTTCTCTGAAAACACCATTTTGACTGCAAACAAGCCTGAAGGGAATGGTTATACTCACCAGAACAAATACAATAAGCTGTAGTTGTTCTGGTGACTATAGTGTACCTTTAATGAAGCAGTTTTAATGTACAGATTATGCTCCTCCATTCTCAATACTCAATTAGGAGTTAAATCAATTTTGTTTCGGTTAATGCCGCCATAGCCACACTTCCTCTGTCTGTGACTCTCATAGCCTGCAAAAAAAAGGTTTTCATTTTCAATCTTATGCTAACTTGCTTTAGAGGTTTTTTATTTTATTTTCTTTTTAAAGAGGTTTTTATCTCCTGATCTGTAAATTGAAGTTTAATAACAAGTAGACTCTGCAAGGCTTTTAACAAAGAAATAGATAAGAAAGTCTAAACTAAACAGAATGTGCAATAAAGGAAGTGTAAACATTAGATCTCACTTTACAGGACGTGTGTAGGAAGGCTCTGCAAGTCACATGCAGGGAGGTGTGACCTAAGGCTGCATAAACAGGGTGATTTAACTCAAAAATGTCAGAGAATTGAGTAGTGATCTATACACCCAAACTGCTTTATTTAGCTAAAGTTGTTTTTATGCCAATTGTCTCTTTAATGATAACCCTGCAGGAAGGAGTGACAAACAGAAGCAGTAATACCAGAAGTTGCTAAATATTACTTTTTTTTTTGCAAACCTATACAAAATGGAACATGCAAAACATATAGCTAATTATTTAGGCATAAAGCAATACGATAAATAACATTTGTGTTATTGGAGTGTCCTTTTAATGATGTGTGCACTAGACAATATGCTGGGATGCATCAGATGATACTATTGGCTATATACTAATATTAAATGTTAATCACTAATTGTAATGAAATGGTTATGAAAATATTTACTTAAAGGAGCACTATAGTGCCAGAAAAACAACCCCCCCCCCCCCCCCCCCTCAGGGACCCCTCCTGCTGGGTTGAATGGGTTAAAACCCCTTGAGCCACTTATCTTTCTCCAGGGCCGGGCTCCCTCCGTACTGGGGACATCTCCACACCCTGCCGACGTCAGATCCGAATGCGCAGCAAGAGCCGCGCGCGCATTCAAACAGCCCATATGAAAGAATTACTCAATGCTTTCCTATGGACGTCCAGCGTCTTCTCACTGTGATTTTCACAGTGAGAATCGCGGAGCCTCTAGCAGCTGTCAGTGAGATAGACACTAGAGGCTGGATTAACCCTCAATGAAACATAGCAGATTTTCTGAAACTGCTATGTTTTCAGCTGCAGGGTTAAAACTAGAGGGACCTAGCACCCAGACCATTTTATTGAGCTGAAGTAGTCTGGGTGCCTATAGTGGTCCTTTAATGGCTACTGAGCTATGTCTATTTTTTTCCCATACTCACAATAATCTCAGAGTTTAGATGGGTTCGATTTGTTTTCAAGGTCTAGCCCTGATCTACATTTATTATTCTTACATTGCAAGTAAAGAAAGTGACATGTCAAGTCAATAAAATGCACATACCATGATACGTCCATCAAATTTATGCAGCATTATGCTGAAATTAAAGGAACACTATAGTCACCTAAATTGGTTTAGCTAAATAAAGCAGTTTTAGTGTATAGATCATTCCCCTGCAATTTCACTGCACAATTAGGAGTCATTTAGGAGTTAAATCACTTTGTTTCTGTTTATGCGCTGCCCTAGCCACACCTCCCCTGGCTATGATTGACAGAGCTTACATGAAAAAAAAAAAACTGGTTTCACTTTCAAACAGATGTCATTTACCTTAAATAATTGTATTTCAATCTCTAAATTGAACTTTAATCACATACAGGAGGCTCTTGCAGGGTCTAGCAAGCTATTAACATAGCAAGGGATAAGAAAATCTTAATTAAACAGAACTTGCAATAAAGAAAGCCTAAATA
>NC_086318.1:210641918-210701918 GCF_036172605.1 Pelobates fuscus | reverse complement strand
AGGCAGCAGACAAGAGATCTGCAGTTTTTGCAAGCTGTTTTTAGATATCTCCCCAATGGGGAAAAAAAAAAAAAAAAAAAATCTTAAATACATGTAAGTTTTGATTTGAGGTAAATATACTAAACAGTGATTTTTATTTTGTATTTGTGCTCTTTTAAATGTATAATAACTTTAAAATGTGTATTTAACCCCTTAAGGACACATGACGTGTCTGACATGTCATGATTCCCTTTTATTCCAGAAGTTTGGTCCTTAAGGGGTTAACTTGTTTCTTCAATCAATTTGAAATTTTAAAGGAAAACTATTGGGTAAGGAATACAAATATGCTCTTGCCGCGTATGCGCATTCAGCCGAAGAGGAGGAGAGGAGGCGGAGAGGAGGAGGGCTCCCTGCCCGGCGCTGGAGAAAGAGGTAAGTTAAACCCCTTTCTCTCCATCCAGCCCGGCGGGAGGGGGACCTTGAGGGTGGGGGCACCCTCAGGGCACTATAGTGCCAGGAAAACGAGTGTTTTCCTGGCACTATAGTGGTTCTTTAAAGGAAAATAACCAACATAAACAGCAATTTCTTCAGCTTTCACTAGGCAAATGATTGGCAGCTATTTATTCATTTCCCATCAAACTGATCTGCACACAGCCTCAATTATGATGAGTTTGGTGCTAATCTTCTATTCTAGTACTGCAGGCACAGAAAGGTTTTGAAGCGTCCAATCTTATATTTGGTGGGTTCCCAGTGCACAGCCTCTCTAAAACCTAGTAAGCAAGTCTTTTTTTTTTTTTTTAATTCTCCTTGCAAAGAATGTGCAGAAATGCATGTTATAGGGAATTGTGCGAAACATTCTGATTTCTAGCATGGTGCTAGATGTTTAGTGAGACAGCTACAGGAAATATATTTAATTATAGTATATAGTTATTGTACAAAATCATTACAGTATTGGCGTTAATACTGTTTACATAAATGAACAATAACAAAAGTTTGAAAGAAAAGATTAACACAAGAAACTAGGTGAGAAAAATAAATTAAAATTTACTGGTGATAAAATTATTGCTAAGGAACAATTTAAATGAAAAAAAAATAATATTTGACTACTGCTGAAGATGCAGAAAGAGCTTTCTTCAAAATGTAGTAAAAGTAGAGGTATATCAAAATAACTTACGGATGTGAGTAAACTATTTAGAATGGGCATAAGTATTTAACATTCATGTTAGATAGCTCGATATTTGGTAGAAATAAATACCACCAATATTTGGCTCCTTTGCTGCATTAATAAAGGTTGTTCTAATGCCTCCCAATTTATGTCATTTGTAAGTAAAGATATGCTAAAGTTTATTAAATGTTTAGTAAATCTGAACTCTTTGTAGATTTAAACAAAGATAATCTAATCAAGGAGCATAAAAGAACATTACTTAAATTATCCAACAACCACATTAAGTCACATGAACAGGAAATGCATTCATTTGGTAATCATGTAACTAAATGCGGGAAATGGAAAAGGTTAATAGTATCAAGTCAATTATCCCATATATTATCTTCTTAACATCACAAGGATAGCCAGTCTGGGAACTGGCATTATCTTTACAGAAGACCATGTGTATTTAAAAATTTTTTTTTTTTATATAGTTGACTACTACTACTTCATTTAAAAGCCCTAATTATGACAGCATGATCAATATATCAAGCCACAAGGAGGGCATGGTAACACATTATTGGAGTAAATAGTTAAAAAGAAAAGAAAAAAAGCTTATATCAATCGTTAAACTCAAAATCCTATCTAGAAAGATATGGAAAAGACCTTCAATAACAAAGAGGAAAGCATACTGATGCCATGGAATTGCAACAAATGTTTCCAATTGTATTTTTTATTTATTTTTTTTTGTATAAAGGATGTTTGTGTATCGCTATCATGGATGGTGAACAGTTGTTTAAAACAATACTATTTAAAATAAACACTCCACTGTCCTAATGGCAAAACAAAATAGACATGACTATTTAGTAGAAATACCACCATGAATACATACAAACATTTTCATGTATTCATTGGGGACATGTCTTAAAAACCTTGCAAAATCTGCAGGCGTTTAAAAATCTCTTCTATGGGGAAAAGTGAGGGCTTGCACTCTCTTCACGGAAAAACAGAAATCAGTCTTCTCACTGAGAAGTCTCTGAAGGTCTCCACTTGTGTGCCTGCATTCTGATCTGATGCAGGTGGGGAGGCAGGTACAAACAAGCTCAGGGGAGCCAACAGAGAGGAAGAAACCACCATAGCCGTTAGACTGACCGCCAAGGGGGGTTTAATTAATTCTTTATAAAAGTGCCAGTTTCTCATACAAGTCAGAACTTTTATAAATTACATTATAATGACCTTAGTAAGCAGAAGGGCTCTATGGGTGTAGAGTGGTCATTTAATAGGAAGTCGTGGAAGAAGAACATTTCATGTGTGTCTACCGATCATGTATGTCCCAGTCCTGCCTTTACAGTCAAGACTTCCTTTAAAGAGATACTATAGTCACAGGGTAGGAGGCTGGCAAACAGGCCCCTCCAAGAACGTGTGGCAAACTCACTTGGACAGGGGTGTTTGTCACAGATGGGTTTTAATGCACTTCTTAAACAACTGAAGACTAGGGGAGAGTCCGATGGAGGTAGGCAGGCTATTCCATAGGAAGCAAGGCGCCCGCGAGAAGACTTGCAAGTGTAAGTTGCCGTACTGGTGCGAGCAGCGGACAGAAGAAAGTCACAGGTAGAGCGGAGAAACCGAGAAGGGGCATACCAATGGATCATATTTAAAAACATGTTAAATAGAAGCAGTCCGAAAACAGAAACCTTAAACAATTTCTTAAACAAAAGAATCTTGAAAGATTAAATACAGAGGTTCACTTATTTCCACACTTCGCTCCTTAAGTACACATGGGTGAATACCGTCAGGCCCCGGAGCTTTATTTACATTAATTTTCTTTAACTGCTGTAGAACCTTGTCTTGAGTTATCCAATTACAAGTTATTTGCAGCTATCATCTGCATATTTCTTGACCCCTTCCCGACCGCGGATGGAAATTTTCTGTCAACCTTGTCCTTCAGTTAAGGACCGTTGACGGAAAATTTCCGTCATTTACTAAACTTAACCCCAGATCGCCGCGATCGCGGGGTTAACGGTGCTCCGGTCTGCCTCTGTATTAGAGGCAGACCGGGAGCACCCGATCTGGCTGCCCCAGCACCGGTGCTCGCTCTGACAGCATGTCAGAGCGAGCACATGTGCTCAATGTACTTACCTTCCGCCTCCCTGCACTTCCGGGTTCTGTGTGAAGTGCAGGGAGACGGATCAGTGATGATCCTCTTCATCCTGTGTAAAAAAAAAAAAAAAAAAAAGTTAAATCCCACCCCCCCTCCCTTGTTTTAATAAAATTAACCCCTTCCCTGCCAATTGATCACTGACAACAGTGATCAATTGGCAGGGTATACATTTTAATGTCATCTGATTTTTATTTTTTTTTAACCCCTGAGGGTTAATTTTTATTTTTTTTTAACCCTCAGGGGTTAAATTCATTTTATTAATTAAAGGGACTCTATAGTCAACATATAAAAGCAAGAAAGACAGGTCCCCCAGCCTTCCTTCTTGCTTTTATATGAACTTACATTTAATAAAAAAAAAAAAAAAAAAAATCGAGGTGTTTTTATATTAAAAACTTACCTCCATTCCAGCGCCGAGCTCCCAGCCATGCCGCGCCCCCTTTTTCGTCAAAATGACGAAATCGCGGGGCCCAATAGGACGCTTCTCTGAGAGAAGCGTCACGGCGATGTGGTGCGCATGCGCGGCTTCGCGCTGCACCAATCGCGTTCTTCATAGAGCGGCATTGACAGCCGCCCTATGAAGAACCTGAGCGCTTTACCGCGCATGTGCGCGGAATGCGCGTTCGCGAGCTGAGCTGTCTGACTGACAGCTCAGCTCGCTTTCTAAAACTATCAATAAGGGGGGGACCTACTGTCCCCCCCCCGGCGCCCACCCCTGAGCGGCGGGTGGGGGCCCTAAAATTCACAACAGGGGGGGACCTACTGTCCCCCCCCGGCCCCCACCCCTGTGCGGCGGGTGGGGGCCCTAAAATTATCAATAAGGGGGGACCTATTGGCTTGAAATCCATCCAATCACAGTGCTCTGTGTCATTTTACAAGCGTGGGAAAATTCCAAAGAACTTTCCCACGCTTGTAAAATGACACAGAGCACTGTGATTGGCTTAAACCCACCAATCAGAGTGTTCTTAGCCTAATTGCAGGGCGGGGCAAGGCTTTATAAGCCTTCCCCCGCCCTGCGGAGCTCAGTCTGCGCGGAGCCCTCCATGGGTTAAGATGGATTTTTTTTTTGCGCTCTGGTTTTTTTTTTTTTTTTTTTTTTAATTGCGTCGGTTATTATGGCTTTTTATTTGGCCTTTTTTGGGGCTGAAGAAAGAAGATTTTAGAAGAAAGAAAACATCGAATGGTAAGTTGTTTTTCTCTCTTTTTTTTTTTACAGGTTTTTAGTTAAAGGTCCCCCCCTCATTATTTTTAGGGTGAGGGGGGTAGGTAGGGAGATATTTTTTTTTTGGGGGGGGGGGGGGGAAGGGCTAACTAGGGTCCCCCCCTCTGTATTTAGGGCCCCCACCCACCGCTCAGGGGTGGGGGCCGGGGGGGACAATAAGCCCCCCCCCCTATTGTGAATTTTAGGGCCCCCACCCGCCGCTCAGGGGTGGGGGCCGGGGGGGACAGTAGGTCCACCCCCTATTGTGAATTTTAGGGCCCCCACCCGCCGCTCAGGGTTATGTAGTACACATAAGGTTTGCAAAATATACTGCGCAAACTCACTTTGTGTGTCAAAAAGGCAGAAAAAAATGCTTATTACCACTACACTTGGTACAAGCTAGCAGAAACATTATCCCATGCTAAGGTTCAAAATAGGCTTTTTTGAAATACCCTGGGATGTCTTCTTTAAGAAATGGTATGGCTTTATGTGGTATTTGGATTATATAGCCTGGTAAAATACTCTAAATTTTTACACTGTGCCCATGTCCCATTTTAAAGTTTGAAAAGAACTGGAATGGCTGGGTCCCAAATGTGCCCCTCCGATGTCCACATATACCAAGCAAAGGTACATACGAGGGGGTATTTCTGTACTCAGCTGACATAGCTGAGCAACATATGAAGTATTATACAGTCGTAGCACACATACGATTTGCAAAATATACTGTGCAAATTTACTTTGTGTGGCAAAAAGGCAAAAAAACGCTTATTACCATTACACTTGGTACCAGCTAGCGGAAAAATTATCCCACGCTAAGGTTCAAAAAATGCCTTTTGAAATACCCTGGGATGTGTTCTTTATGAAATGGTATGCCTTTATGGTGTAGTTGTAATATGTAGCCTGCTCAAGTGCTCCAAACTGGGACACGGACGCATCAAAAACCTCCATGAAAATTCACACTTAAAAACCTGAACTTGTTACGTCTCTTTTACAGCAGTGTAACTTCACAAAATAGTGTCTAGGTCATACATTGGGCATATTGTTTTACTCCGAAGACTTAGCTGAGCATAATTTGGGGGGTTTGAACTTGAATGTAATCCGTATGTAAAAAATGCCCAAAATTATTTTTTACCACATACTTTGGCATATATTGGTGAAAAAATGGGGGCATGTTAAGGCACAATATGCACCATAAGAGATACCCTGGAGTGTCTACTTTTATAAATGGTAGGCTTTTGTGGTTTTTTTTTTTGAACAGTCAAACTGCTATAATACCCCAAATTGAAGCATAGGCCCATTAAATCCGCCTCTCAAAATTCTACTGTAAATGTTGAAACGGACAGGTCTCCTATATGGCACTGTAGCTTCACGAAATAGTGCCAAAGACATACAATGGGGGTATTGTTGTACTCCGCAGAAGTAACTGAACACAAAATAAAACTTTGTACAGGAATAGCACACACCGACCGAATAGCACACACCGACAAAATACACATGAGAAGTTCTTTGTTATAAGTTTGTGTGCCAAAAACTCAAAACTAAATTTTTCTCCAATATTTAGCAGAGATTGGCGGTGAAATGGCTACCTAAAAGTGTCAAAACAACCTTAGGACAATAGCCTATGATGTTTAATTTATATAAATATATACTTTTGTGTGGCAATTTTGTTTTCTTTTATGGCTATTAAGCTTACAAGACAAACATACCAAATTCTAAAATTGCTCCACATTAAAAGTTTATTTTTGGGGGTTGGTTTTGCATTCTTTGGCCATCAATTTCTCATTTTCTAGTTTAGCCACTTTAATTGCCTTTTTGCAAGCATTATTGGCTCGCTTATATAGGGTGCCTCTGATTTGTCCGATTTAAATGCACTTTTCTTATTTTTTATCTCGTTTTACGTCCTTACTAAGCCACATTGGTTTGAATTTGTTTATTTTATATTTATTACCCAATGGTACATACTAAGAAATGTACCTTTCTAATATTTGTTTGAAGAGTTTCCGTTTATCCTAAGTGTTTTTTTCACTAAGGAGTTTATGCCAGTCGATATGTTGTAGAGCTGCCCTAATCTTATTGAAATTGGCTTTTTTAAAATTATATGTTTTAGTATACCCGACGTGCTTTTTCATTTTTTAGTTTATTTTCAAAATTACCTTATTGTAATCACTTTCTCAAATGCTCCCCTATTCTAATGTTGGTCAAAAGATCAACATTGTTTGCTTTAACGAGATCCAGACAAGCATTCTATCTGACGTATATACTCGAGTATAAGTCGACCCGAATATAAGCCGAGGACCCTAATTTTACCACAAAAAAATGGGAAAACTTATTGACTCGATTATAAGCCTAGGGTGGAAAATGCAGCAGCGACTGGTAAATTTTTAAATCAAATTAGATCCCAATAAAATTACATTAATTGAATATTTATTTATATGTGTGTGTATAATGAATGCAAAGTGTGTGTGTGTAGTGTGTGTATATAATGAATGCAAAGTGTGTGTGTGTAGTGTGTGTATATAAT
This sequence comes from Pelobates fuscus, assembly GCF_036172605.1. NCBI lineage: Eukaryota > Metazoa > Chordata > Amphibia > Anura > Pelobatidae > Pelobates > Pelobates fuscus. Next base: position 210,694,915 of record NC_086318.1, on the reverse strand, counting down.
GAATGCAGAGTGTGTGTGTGTAGTGTGTGTATATAATGAATGCAGAGTGTGTGTGTGTAGTGTGTGTATATAATGAATGCAGAGTGTGTGTGTGTAGTGTGTGTATATAATGAATGCAGAGTGTGTGTGTGTAGTGTGTGTATATAATGAATGCAGAGTGTGTGTGTGTAGTGTGTGTATATAATGAATGCAGAGTGTGTGTGTGTAGTGTGTGTATATAATGAATGCAGAGTGTGTGTGTGTAGTGTGTGTATATAATGAATGCAGAGTGTGTGTGTGTAGTGTGTGTATATAATGAATGCAGAGTGTGTGTGTGTAGTGTGTGTATATAATGAATGCAGAGTGTGTGTGTGTAGTGTGCGTGTATAATGCAGAGTGTGTGCGCGTAGTGCGTGTATAATGCAGAGTGTGTGCGCGTAGTGCGTGTATAATGCAGAGTGTGTGCGCGTAGTGCGTGTATAATGCAGAGTGTGTGCGCGTGTATAATGCAGAGTGTGCGCGCGTGTATAATGCAGAGTGTGCGCGCGTGTATAATGCAGAGTGTGCGCGCGTGTATAATGCAGAGTGTGCGCGCGTGTATAATGCAGAGTGTGCGCGCGTGTATAATGCAGAGTGTGCGCGCGTGTATAATGCAGAGTGTGCGCGCGTGTATAATGCAGAGTGTGCGCGCGTGTATAATGCAGAGTGTGCGCGCGTGTATAATGCAGAGTGTGCGCGCGTGTATAATGCAGAGTGTGCGCGCGTGTATAATGCAGAGTGTGCGCGCGTGTATAATGCAGAGTGTGCGCGCGTGTATAATGCAGAGTGTGCGCGCGTGTATAATGCAGAGTGTGCGCGCGTGTATAATGCAGAGTGTGCGCGCGTGTATAATGCAGAGTGTGCGCGCGTGTATAATGCAGAGTGTGCGCGCGTGTATAATGCAGAGTGTGCGCGCGTGTATAATGCAGAGTGTGCGCGCGTGTATAATGCAGAGTGTGCGCGCGTGTATAATGCAGAGTGTGCGCGCGCGTGTATAATGCAGAGTGTGCGCGCGCGTGTATAATGCAGAGTGTGCGCGCGCGTGTATAATGCAGAGTGTGCGCGCGCGTGTATAATGCAGAGTGTGCGCGCGCGTGTATAATGCAGAGTGTGCGCGCGCGTGTATAAGGCAGAGTGTCGAAAAATAAAGTAATAATGGCGCCGATTCAGAGGTCAGATAAAGTGGCCAATGAATCAGTGCCAGAGGCCTTCAAAATTACTCTCCCAACATAGGGAATAACCCTTAGATAATAGTAAAATAGAAAAAAGAGGAAGGGCCAAAAACTAAGCCCAAATGGAGAGTAATGGGGGAGGGAGGTCCCTACCTTTTAATGATCCTAAAGGAAAACACAAAATAAATAAAATAGATAGGCAGGGGAGTGATACTGGACCAAGCCTGGGGGGATAATACTAAGACAGCTGCTCGCTATGCAAGGAGACAAGCTGATCTTTATCCTATTACAAACAATCCCCCATCCGGCCTGAGAGACTCACAGTAACTCAAAACAGAGTAGTAAAGTAGACTTGAGGAAAAGGGCTAAAAAGGAGACAGCACTGTAAGGAAAAAACCCTTACTCAACCCCCACTAGTACTGAGTCCAAAGCAAGGATTCCTATAGTGAGAAGACTGTCCCTGAATACCTCAGCACAGTGGATAACCCACTTGTGCCTACCAAGTTCCAAGTCCCTACCCAGTCCCTGCCTATCTCAATAACTTAAGTTAAATTAAATAAACGCGTGCTGAGGTATTCAGGGACAGTCTTCTCACTATAGGAATCCTTGCTTTGGACTCAGTACTAGTGGGGGTTGAGTAAGGGTTTTTTCCTTACAGTGCTGTCTCCTTTTTAGCCCTTTTCCTCAAGTCTACTTTACTACTCTGTTTTGAGTTACTGTGAGTCTCTCAGGCCGGATGCGGGATTGTTTGTAATAGGATAAAGATCAGCTTGTCTCCTTGCATAGCGAGCAGCTGTCTTAGTATTATCCCCCCAGGCTTGGTCCAGTATCACTCCCCTGCCTATCTATTTTATTTATTTTGTGTTTTCCTTTAGGATCATTAAAAGGTAGGGACCTCCCTCCCCCATTACTCTCCATTTGGGCTTAGTTTTTGGCCCTTCCTCTTTTTTCTATTTTAATAATGCAGAGTGTGTGCGCGTGTATAATGCAGAGTGTGTGCGCGTGTATAATGCAGAGTGTGTGCGCGTGTATAATGCAGAGTGTGTGCGCGTGTATAATGCAGAGTGTGTGCGCGTGTATAATGCAGAGTGTGTGCATTATATACACACACACACACACACATACTGTGTGTATATAATGCAGAGTGTGTGTTTGTGTAGTGTGTGTAAACTGGGTGGGGGGGGAAGGCAGTTTATTATAATATTTTTATTTTATTTTAATATTATAAAATGAATTTTTTTTTTTTGTCCTCCCTCCCTGCTTAATACCTGTCCAGGGAGGGGGGCTATGGCAATCCCTGGTGGTCCAGTGGATGGGCTGTGCAGTGGGGGGGCTGGCAGGAAGCGTTTACTTACCTTTACAGCAGCTCCTGTCAGCTCCATGCAACTCCCCTGTTCAGCTTACAGTGTAAGTCTCGCGGTCTGCGTGCCGCGCGGAGCGTTGCCACGGTAACCTGTGGCAACACTCGGACGGCCGCGGGACTTACACTGTGAGCTAAACAGGAGATCTGCATGGAGCTGACAGGAGCTGCTGTAAAGGTAAGTAAACGCTTCCTGCCGGCCTCCAACAGTATCGCCGGGCTTGTAATGAGCCCGGCGGTCCTGGTCTGTATTATGGCAATGTAAGTTGCCATAATACAGACACTGACTCGAGTATAAGCAGAATGGGGCTTTTTTAGCAAAAAAAAATTGCCAAAGGGGCGGAGTCTAGCTACTGAACAATGCAGTCGCACGGCACACGAGCGCCTGCACTTTTGGGCTTAAAATCACCGATTGGGACCAATAAAACCGATATTACCTAGCACATCAGGCTTTGTGCATAACAAGGGGAAGTGATGGGCCGCAAAACCAAAAAATTAAAGCCAGACAAACCAAGCAAGGGGCCAAACATCGCAGAACTCCTGCGCCAGACCCTGGCAGGCCCAAAATAGCCGACTACCACGGGACATATTCTGAGCTGTCTGACGACTTCTCCTCGGGCGGTGAAGAGACCGACCTGCCTCTGGTACAGAGATTGCCCCCAAGCACCCAAACATTGGACACCTCACCCGTAACAACAGAAGTCCTGAAGTCACTGCTGGCGGACCTGCAGAGGACCCTGCAGACGGACGTCGCAATGCTCCGGGCCTACATGCGCCGTCTGACTGGCCGCATGGGGGCCCTGGAGACTGCGTCAGGTGCCTGCAAAAAGCCAAATCACAGCACTGCAGCAGGAGGTCAGGGACCTCAAACAGAATGAGGCGCACGACCGCCGTTTTGCGGCCCTGGAGGACGCCCGCCGGGCCTACAATATCAAAATCCGGGGCATTCCGGAAAGCATCCCACCAGCAGAGATACCACACTTACTGAGACGTCTTTTCGCGGCACTGCTAATGCCGAAACAAGCCAGAAGCGTCAACCTGGATAGCTTCTTTAGGACCCAGAAGCCGGCCAAAGCACCGACCTCGGCGCCCCGAGACCTCATCCTGTGCTTCCAACTGCACACAGACAAGACAGCGGTGATGGCAGCGGCCAGAGACTGTTCATCATATTCTTTTGAATCTATGGAGTTGTCCTTTTTCGCAGACCTCACTGGAGGCACGCTTGCCTGGCGGCGATCACTCCAGCCTTTTACTGCACTCTTACGACGGAACAGAATACGCTACAGATGGCACCAAGCCCGAACGCTGCAAGTCACTCAAGGGGAAAACAAACATGAGGTCTGAGACCTACGGGAAGCGGCAACCTTGCTGCCCACTCGAGGACTGCCGCAGGACTCTTTCCACTAAAATGAAACCCCGAGACCAAGCAAACCACTCCACCAATTGAATCCAGAAGGGGTCCCACACCTTTGTCCCACACAGAACCAAAGACACTCACAGCACCTCAGGGAAAACCTGAGTGAAGATCTCCAGCAGGCAGCAGAATACCGGGATGCCCTGGCTGCATTGATTTAATTTCAAATTTATTTTATTTTAGTTTGTTACCTTGCTAACTTGTTTTAAAATGTTTTAGCCTCTCTGAACAGGATTTTGACGTATCCACACCTTCCCAAGCCAACCAGTTCTGCTCTCATAAAGTGCAGGTCATGCCACACTCAAAACCCCCAGACGAGTAGTCCGGGGACCATAACACCCAATCCCCCCACCTGAATCAGCCTTGCACGTAAGACATGGCCATAGCCAGGCGTAAATATTCACAACGAGGCGGTAGGAGTCCCCCCCACACAGTAGTCCAGCGACACTTTGCCTGTACGTACCAGAGTTAAAACTAGACCCCAAGCGGCAACCTGACCGGAGAGAGCCCAAACCATGCTAGCTTGGAACAGGCGCACTTAAACCTTTGCCGTGTACAACAGGTAGAAAGGTCATAATAAATATGTCTATGGAGTCCAGGACCCATTAGTGAACGGGCCGGTCAACCATGCCCCCCAGCACTCTCAGGCGGGACGACCGATGGTATACATACACAGGCGTACTCAACCTAGCCTACCACTCGAACGCTGCTAAGCATTCCATATGCTATTTTCTAGATTTGTTAACAAACCATGCTATCATACAATATGTTAACAGCGTAGACATCATTCATGATTTAACATAGCAAAGTGCAGCTACTAGCTCACTGAAAAAAATTGTATTCAGCCTCTTCTGACCACACGTTTTTAATATAAATAGAAAAATGTGCTTGCAACTTTGACTACTCCACTGTTATTACTGTTGAATATTTCCGCGAGGATTGCCTTTGGGGTACCTTGCGCATTTTGTTACAATTAAATGCACAACAAAAATAAAGAATTTAAAAAATAATAATAATAATTTGCCGAAAAACTCTGCTCGAGTATATACGGTAGTTGGTGCTTGTACCATTTGTGTCATGAAGGTGTAATTTAACACATTCAAAAACTTTATTCCCCTTGCTGAAGTACTAGTCCCTCTATCCCAATTTATGTCCGGGTAATGAAATTCTCCAATTAACGTGTTACCCAGATTTGCAGCTTTCCCAATTTGCTCTAATAGCTGTTCTTCCTCATTAATATTTACAATAGGTGGTTTATAACATATCCAAACCAATAATGGCGCTGGCATTAAGGAGAGGTGAAAAAAAAAAAAAATGATTATAAATTTGTTAGTGTCGAATCACCCCGATGTTCTTCCTTATTCTCTTTTTCATGTTATTCCGTTCACACCATCTTTTGTGATAAGTTGATTTATATGAAGGATTTCTCCTTTCCAGTTATTCACATTTAAAAATATAAATTTTCTTATTTATTCTCTATTTCCATCACACACACACACACACACACACACATATAATATATATATATTCACACACACACACACACACACACACACACACACACACACACACACTCACACTTTCCTTTTTCCATTCATTTTCCTTTTTTTTTTTTTTTTTTTTACTTTCTCTCTTAGTGCACATATTATATTAAATAAAAAAAGCAACAAAAAAAGCTCCAGTGTCATTGTAAATTACCCTTTCTGTATTTATGAGTCTGAAAAAAAAATCTTGTGTGAAATTACTGTTAATATTAATTGTTCTCCTTTAAATAAAAATTTCACATATGAACCTTTAAAGGGAATCTCCAGTGCCAGAAAAACGATCCGTTTTTCTGGCACTGGAGGGTCCCTCTCCCTCCCACCCACCAATCCCCGGTTACTGAAGGGGTGAAAACCCCTTCAGTCACTTACCTGGGACAGCGGCGATGTCCCTCGCCGCTGTCTCCGCCTCCGCGACGCTCCTCCTAATGATTACGTCGGCCGGTGGGCGAGACTAATCTCGCTCACCGGCCGAGGAGACCTAATGCGCATGCGCGGAAATGCCGCGCATGCGCATTACGTCTCCCCTTAGGAAAGCATTGAAAAATCATTTCAATGCTTTCCTATGGGGTTTTGAGCGACGCTGGAGGTCCTCACACAGCGTGAGGACGTCCAGCGACGCTCTAGCACAGGAAACCTGTGCTAGAACCCAGGAAGTGACCTCTAGTGGCTGTCTAATAGACAGCCACTAGAGGTGGAGTTAACCCTGCAATGTAAATATTGCAGTTTATGAAAAACTGCAATAATTACACTTGCAGGGTTAAGGGTAGTAGTGGGAGTTGGCACCCAGACCACTCTCCAATGAGCACAAGTGGTCTGGGTGCCTGGAGTGTCCCTTTAAATACAGAGAGGTGTGGGGGAAGAACAAAAAGTAAAAAGAAAAAAAATAAATCTTATCCTTACCATTTCACTGCAATATTCCTTCTAATCGTGCCAAAAAAGAAAAAAAATACCATATTCCATATTCTTTTTTTGCTTTTTCTTTTGTGGACGTCGGAACCATGGTTGATTTTTTTTTTTTTTTTATTCTTTATTTTTGCGTGCAGTGTTGAATTACAAGCTTTCTTATTGACTTTATGACTTATGACAAAAGTTGTAATGACAATGTTAAACAAATAAGGTCAAGATGTGCTGCACATTTTTTTTGTAAGAGAACAAGCTTAGTCATAGTGAGGCATTACATTAGCGTAGAAGTCATAAAAACATGCAGATTAAACTAGAAGCAGGTATAGTAATCAATCATGCTTAGTGAACGAGAATATTATAGAGTCTTAAACTTATGAGGGTTCCCAACTAAGTTTGCTTGGTCGTCATATAACGCATCAAGGCTTTGTGGCCACTGGGTCCCCCAACACTTTTGGGAAATTGACATTACCTATGGTGCATGAGAGTGAGTTCGACCTGTATGGCAAATGGCGTCCCTTTGTCCCTGATGCTGTTCAGCATGGGGACCCATCTGCAGGGAGGGAAGCGTGGTCAGCCTATTCCTCTGATCGGCAAGTGCAGGGTGTACATGGAAATTTTACTTGGGCTCTGCGTCCTCCTCGCGGTTCCGTGCCAGGGTGAGAGTTCTGTCGGTATGTGCGTAGGGTACCTCGGATGCATGATGCCGGTTCTGTGCGTCGGTGGAAGTGTCTTCCTCTCCCTGGCCCGCAGATTGGCCCGCTCTGTGGGTCTACTGATGCGGGTGTTCCTGGTGGTCAGGTTTTTTACTCCCCCATATCGGGCAGAGGCTCGGAGCAGTGCAGAATGCCGTCTGCGTTTGTTTCTTCGCGCCTTTTGTTGCTTGGTCGTGGCTGTGCCGCGGGTGGCTCTCTGTTCCGGCAAATAGGGGGCCCTGTGAGGAAGCATTTGGGCGTTTGGATTGCCTTGCTTGGGTTCCTTCTGTTCTAGCTTGGCAGCTTGAGAGGTAGGTGGCTGTGGTCGCCTGTTGAGACAATGCCAGAACTCCCGACATAGCGCCTCAAACCTGGCGTCAAACGATTCCCTCCACTGTCGGATCTCCAGGCTGCCGCGGCCATCTTGTCGCTGCCGCGCGGTGTCAGGGCATCTCTTTCGCTTAGATGTTTGGTGGGTCTGGGTTCCCAGTGGGGGCCGGGATAACCCCTGCCGGCCCAAGGGGGGGGGGGGGGGGGACAGGGCTCCAGGCGTGAAGCTCCACTCATAGGGCATCGCCTCGGGAGATCGTCCGCCTCTCGCCGCGGCCCATGCCCGTCCAGGTAGGCCTCCAAGCCGAATATAGTGGCTGTTCTAAATTTGGGTCCGGTCCGGACCAGACAGCGTGCTCCTTACATAGTTACATAGCTGAAAAGAGACTTGCGTCCATCAAGTTCAGCCTTCCTCACATATGTTTTTTGCTGTTGATCCAAAAGAAGGCAAAAAAAAACAGTTTGAAGCACTTCCAATTTTGCAACAAGCTAGGAAAAAAATTCCTTCTTGACCCCAGAATGGCAGTCAGATTTATCCTTGGATCAAGCAGTTATTACCCTACATTGAAAGATTATATCCTTGAATATTCTGTTTTTGCAAGTATGCATCTAGTAGCTTTTTGAACATCTGTATGGACTCTGATAAAACCACTTCTTCAGGCAGAGAATTCCACATCCTGATTGTTCTTACAGTAAAAAAACCTTTCCTTTGCCTTAGACGAAATCTTCTTTCTTCCAGTCTAAACGCATGACCTCGTGTCCTATGTAAGGTCCGGTTTGTGAATAGATTTCCACACAATGGTTTGTATTAGCCTCGAATATATTTGTATAATGTTATATCTCCTCTCAGGCGACGTTTTTCTAAGCTAAATAGGTTTCAATTTGTTAACCTTTCTTCATAGCTGATATGTTCCATTCCTTTTATGAATTTTGTAGCCCGCCTCTGCACTTTTTCTAGTGCCATAATATCCTTCTTTAGAACAGGTGCCCAAAATTGCACAGCATATTCAATGTGTGGTCTTACCAGTGATTTATAAAGAGGCAAAATGATATTCTCGTCCCGAGAATGAATGCCCTTTTTCATGCATGACAATACGCTACTGGCCTTGGCCACTGCTGATTGACATTGCACATTGTTGCATAGTTTGTTGTCTATAACAATTCCCAAGTCCTTTGCGTGTGTTGTTATCCCTAATTCGCTTCCATTAAGGGTATACGTTGCTTGTGTATTCTTTACGCCGAAGTGCATAACTTTGCATTTTTCAACATTAAATTTCATCTGCCATTTGAGTGCCCAGTCCTCCAGTCTATCTAAATCCCTCTGCAGCAAAGTAATATCTTGCTCACATTGTATTATTTTACAAAGTTTTGTGTCATCTGCAAACACTGAAACATGACTTTCAATGCGGTCTTCAAGATCATTTATGAACATGTTAAATAGAAGGGGTCCCAGTACAGACCCCTGAGGGACACCACTTGCCACCTCTGTCCAGCTTGAAAGTTTACCATTAACGACAACTCTTTGTACTCTGTTTTAAGCCAATGTTCTACCCAAGAACAAGCATTTTCATCTAGACCGATTTCCTTGAGTTTGAACACTAATCTGTGTGGAACTGTATCAAATGCCTTGGCAAAGTCCAAATAGATCACATCCACTGCAACACCCTCATCTATACTTCTACTTACTTCTTCGTAGAATGCAATCAAGTTAGTTTGACACGACCTGTGCTTCATAAAACCGTGCTGATTTTTGCTGATAACCAAGTTCTTCTCAAGGAATTCTTGAATATAATCCCTTAATAACCTTTCAAATATTTTACCAGCCACAGAAGTTAAGCTCACAGGTCTATAATTTCCAGGCAAGGATTTTGAACCCTTTTTGAATATAGGAACCTCCTGGCTTATTTAATAGTCGGATTGTGGGTCAGGCTGCCGTTTAGCAGTGTTTTTTGTCATAAATAGCTTGGTTTTAGCTCGATTAAGCGGGAGCCCGAGAGAAACACGTCTAGTCCGCTCAGACACCAGGCCCCGCCCCACTATGGTTGATTTTTTTTAACTGTGGAATTTCTGCATCTTCCTTTAAAGAGTTAGTCCACTCTGTGAGGTCTGGTGTAGAGATTTGTAGGTTTTTACATAACTGTGCTACGTCTTCAGGTGATTTAACTGTAAAAGTCTCTGAATCTTTCTGCACTATTTTAGATAGTGGGAAGCCCCAGCAGAATGGAATAGGTTGTATTTTTAACAGATCAGTTAGACGCTTAAATTTCTTCCTTGCTAGTAATGTTGTGCGAGAGATGTCAGGTAGGATCACTATTTTTGCATTGTCCACTTGTATATTCTGTTTCATTTTGGCTTTAAGGATTTCTTCTTTTAGTGTATAAGAATGCAAACATATCTCTTGGAGTTGAATCGAGGATGTTATTCTGTTTATAGGTGTGGTGTGCTCTATTATCACCTCTGCTGTATTTTCTCTATCTAAAACCTTATTGAATAGGCATTTAAAGCATGAGGTTAAATCTTCCTGAACATTTGTTTCCGGCATGCCTCTTGCTCTTAAGTTAGAGTGACGCCCCCTATTCTCAAGATCTGTCATCCGTTGTGCCAAAAAGTTTATAATTTTTTTGCTTCTTTATTTTGGATTCCATATCAGTTAGTGTGAAATGTATAGGCAACTGATCTGATTCTATTGTTTGGATACCGTTTCCCAAATGAGTTAAAGCCTCTTTAAGTGATTTAATTTCTTCCTGAAAAGTCTGCTTAGTTTCAGCAGCTGTTTATTCAAAGCTTACTTTTAATTGTTCCATATGAAACACAAAATCATTTTTATGTCAGTGCATAAATCATATCATTTTGATCATTCACCATATTACCTTCATCTTCTGGATTATTCAGATTTCCACTGCTTTACCTTTTTTATTTAGGCTCTGTCTTTCGTTGTATAGACAGTGCAGCCTTGTATTCACCACTATATCGTTCCGTTTCTTTTCCTCTTTCAGTTAGACCTTTTGCTCTGTCGGCCATATCTGGCAATCGCCTTCGGCATCTTCTCCCTCGTGGCTTACTTCTCTGCCATGTGGAGGTGAGTTAGGCAGAGGAATCAAGAAGGCTCTTAAATTTGGCACGGTTTCTTTTTTCCCCTTTCTGAGGGGTGCCAGGATTAGAGTTCTTTTTTGATTTACCCATTTTGTTTCTTTTTTCAAGCAGGTTGGGTTTGGGGATCTCCTTAACTACTCAGCTTCACAGCTCATTGCTCACACACTCACATCAGCTTCCGGTACATCTAAGCTGACCTACTTTTAACTATTTTTTATTTAAAATGAAATAACTTACCTGAAAGGTTGTCAAGATTACAGAATGATGCAAGTTTTGCTCTAGTTTACAGCTCACCTGGAAAAGAAGAGGAAAAAATTAATTAATCATCCATGTATGAGGAAAGAAGAAGTTTAGAGAAAGTAAAACAGGACTCGCTATGCTTGGTACCTAAGGTGTGTATGTATAGCATTTCTCTGGATAGACTACAGCTCACCGATTTCACCTTAAACTGCAATCATGTACACAGTAAAACATCTCAAATACAATTATACAACTCAATACCGTAATACTAATGCAAAACGAGAAGGTTAACCCCTTAAGGACGGAGGCACAAGTTACGACAAAGACAAAACTTAAATTATGGTTGAACAGACATAGCTCAAATTCTAAGTATTTAATATTAAGTGTACCCACACATAGTACGTATCATTTTGTTTTCAGGAGAAACAGGGCTTTCATTTCTATATTTATATAAGAAACTATTTAATGTGAATAAAATCTAAAACAAATGTGGGATATTAAGAAATGTTATTTTCCAAGTTCTGCATAACATTTTCGACAGTGAATGTCATAATACTCTTAGCTTTTGCTGCAATAAAACACACATGTGTATGCACTCTTGTCCCAGGAGTACAACAATGCCCCCCAAGCACAGGTTTCATGGAGTTTTACTCAAGTGTCAGATAAAAAGACCATTTCCAGTTCCATTTTTGAAGTTTGATTTGATGGGTCTATATTGCCTTTGAGACCATATGGAAGCCCAGGAATGAAAATTACCCCATCACTGTATATCGTTTGTAAAATATATTAAAAAAAAAATAGACAACTAGGTTTATTCAAAATGGGATATGTCTAATCTTTTTCAGTAGCCACTTAGTCACAAATCCTGGCCAAATTTAGATTTCATATTTGTTTTTGTTTTTTTGCATTTTCACACAAAAGCTACACTTTCACGGATATTATCATAATATGTTTTACTGCCTTAAAATACTCATATTTGTGTTCAGTGATGTCTCGAGTACAACATAAAACCCCATGAACAGGTGTTATGGAGTTTTGGAAAGTTACAGGGTCAAATATAGGACTGGTATTTCTGCCTGGGTTGTTAGGGAGGTCTCAATATATAAATTATATATAAAATATATTTTACACATACATACATACATACATACATACATACATACACACACACACACACACATATATATGTATATATACACACACACACACACACAAAAGTGAAGATGGAAAGCACTCCAAGGACTTCGTTAAAATATAACCTTTATTTGATCTCCAAAATAAAACGGTCAACGTTTCAGCCTGATACATTCAGGCTTTCCTCAGGACACACCATACAAAAAACAATCACCCAATATATAGCATAAAGCATAACGCTTACTTACCCCCACCTGTGTAGCATCCGACTCCCGGGACGACCGGAACGAGACTGCCGCGGGCTGATGACGTGAGCCTCAAGCCACGTGGTGTCGCGCTCAATGACGCGACCCGGAGTCGTTGCCATGGATACCTACATATACAAATCGTAAAAACATTAAAAACAACCCTCTAGGTACTATCGTGATGAAAGCTGCAACATATTGTAAATGGGGATCCTGAGTAGGCATATGTATATTCCGATGGCAATAATAAGATAGAAATTAAACCTTTCGACATATTCTAATTCAATGTAACCACATTCTGATACTAATAACTACAGTCAAGATAATAATAGTGGTACTGTGCGGGCATATATATCAATTAACGCCAAAAGGATACCAAGATGGATTTAAATATCGCTCCTGTGTGCTGCATAGATAAGATAACAATTGAGATATTAAAAAGGGGGAAACCGGCAATCTTTTATAGTGACCGCCATAATGCTGCAGCCAGACCAAAAACGGACTCCTACTCCCATGATTCCTATCCTATAGAAACTCCAATTTATATAACATTAGATGCCTATTGATAATCAAACAGTGATATTTCAACTAAAAAATGAACTTAAATGGAAAATACAGAATATATATCCTGAATCAGCATCAGACATTTGTTGTTCCCATACCAAGGAACTACCAATATACTGTACAAAAAATTAATCACGCTCCGTAGTCTACTACAAAAACAATTAATAGTAACCTAAAGCAATCAAAAATAAATAGATCACTCTGTATACCTCCCAACTATTTCAAATAATATGGAGGATTAACTCCTTGATATGGTCTCTAAAGGAATATGGCTGGGGATAACTTACTAATGAGATAATATTGCCTTCATCCAATTGAAGGTCAAAATTTGACAAAGTTTATCCCACTGGACTATAACCAAACCGCACCCATATCCAGAGTTCTATAGAATGGGAGCATTCCTAATTCCAAACAATAAAGATCGAATGCCATAGATACCAAGTCACTAAAGGTAAGTGATCGGCCTCTCCCCCAGGGTGGGCTCACAATCACCCCTTAATCGTGAACAACAATCACTGTATATAATAAAAAATGGTAAAGTGGAGAAGTCTAAACATGTATGCCTATCACATGTTATCCACATATTATAGAAATGCCGATAGGCTGTATTTCTCATTAAGACCGTTTGGATATACGGTTTTCAAAGTCCTTATCCAAAAAGTTCACGTTGGAGTAACATTTTTTTCCTGTCCCCTCCTCTTCGTGGAACTGGAACATGATCAATGGCCATCAATTTTAAAGTTGGTAACGTATGCCCTTGTTCCAAAAAATGTTTTGCCACAGGAAGGTCTGACTTCTGGTCTCTATAGGCCACTCTTATACTAGACCTATGATTTCGAATACGTTCACGTAAGGGTAGGTCAGTTTTTCCAATGTACGTCAACCCACATGGGCAACTTAATTTGTACACCACATAATCAGTGGTGCAAGTCAATCGATGTTTGATATTATATTTTTTTCCCGTATGTGGGTGGGTGAAAAATTTACCCGGTAGCATATGTCCACAGGTGACACATCCTAGACACCTGTAACAACCTGGATTCTTCGTTCTTTCATCCTGTAGATAACAATGCGTAGGATCTGTTTTGACCAATAGGTCCTTGAGGCTTTTGTTCCGCTTGTAACACATCATTGGAGGATGACGAAATTGCTCTGGCAGTGTGACATCATTTTTAAAAATTCTCCAATCCTTATTGATAATTTCTTTAAATTGTGAGGAAGCCGTTGAATAAGTTGTTGGAAACACCAATCTCTCCATAGTTGACTTATCTGATGTAGGACAAATCTGTTGGCATTTATCCAATGCCTTCTGAAGTGTGTAATTACTATAGCCACGTTGTTGGAACTTGTCCCACATATCACTCAATTGAGCTTCAGCCTTCACTTTGTTGGAGTTATTTCTCAAAACCCTAAGGAATTGTGAATACGGTAAGGATTCTTTCAATGCCTTGGGATGGAAGCTGTTAGCTTGTAGGAGTGTGTTCCTATCAGTGGGTTTTGAGTATGTGTAAGCCAGCTTATTACCTTCTTTGTAGACTCGTACATCCAAAAAGTCTACAGTCAACGGATCCACGGTCATTGTCAATTCCACATTAGGCGTACATGAGTTGATGTTCCGCACCATAATCTCTGCAGTGTTGGTGTCACCCCTAATAATCATGAAAATATCATCGATGTATCGTCCGTATATTACGATGTTATCCTTAAAGGGCTCCAGGATGTACTGTGATTCAAAACCAAACATGTAGCCATTGGCGTACATTGGAGCCATAGATGCTCCCATAGACGTGCCCGCTATTTGTCTATACCAACTTGATTCGAAACGAAAGTAATTCTGTGTGAGGACTAATTCCAAAATTTCCATCACATAGTCAATGGAGGGTCCCTCATATTTCGTTGAATCCTGAAGTATTTGTCCCATATGGGGTATAACAGTGTAGAGACTTTTAACGTCACAGGTTACCAAAGACGTGGGTTCTATTGGTAGCTCTACAGAGGAAATTAGTTTGATGAAGTTTGGAGTATCCTTAATATATGTTGGTAGAGTTAAAACATTTTTAAGATCAGTAGACAAGGAAACCACTGACCATTTAGGAACCATACACCCATACCGTTCCAACTGTTCCAAACAGGATAGGGAGACTATCAAATCCTTGGCTGTTGATAAGAATATTGTCATCAGGCAGGCGGATAAGGGTGGCGGGATTGTCATCCAGGATTACAGCAATTACAGATTGGAAATTTTAGATCAACTATCTGATTCCAACACTTATTTGAAACTACAGGGAGACCCTACAATTCAAGTCAATACGTTGATTGAAAATGCTCTACAGAGAGGACTGGAGAATGAATTGATTGACAGAGATTGACAGAGATCTCTGGGAATTTCTACATCAATCTAATCCCAGAACACCAGTGATCTATACACTCCCGAAGGTCCACAAGAACCTCCTAAAACCTCCGGGAAGGCCCATTGTTTCGGCTGTTGGGGGCATTCTGGAGCCTTTGGCAAGGTGGCTGGACTTTTTGTTTAAGGGATCAATTGAAACTCTACCAACATATATTAAGGATACTCCAAACTTCAAACTAATTTCCTCTGTAGAGCTACCAATAGAACCCACGTCTTTGGTAACCTGTGACGTTAAAAGTCTCTACACTGTTATACCCCATATGGGGGGGGTACAAGCTATGAGACAAATACTTCAGGATTCAACGAAATATGAGGGACCCTCCATTGACTATGTGATGGAAATTTTGGAATTAGTCCTCACACAGAATTACTTTCGTTTCGAATCAAGTTGGTATAGACAAATAGCGGGCACGTCGATGGGAGCATCTATGGCTCCAATGTACGCCAATGGCTACATGTTTGGTTTTGAATCACAGTACATCCTGGAGCCCTTTAAGGATAACATCGTAATATACAGACGATACATCGATGATATTTTCATGATTATTAGGGGTGACACCAACACTGCAGAGATTATGGTGCGGAACATCAACTCATGTACGCCTAATGTGGAATTGACAATGACCGTGGATCCGTTGACTGTAGACTTTTTGGATGTACGAGTCTACAAAGAAGGTAATAAGCTGGCTTACACATACTCAAAACCCACTGATAGGAACACACTCCTACAAGCTAACAGCTTCCATCCCAAGGCATTGAAAGAATCCTTACCGTATTCACAATTCCTTAGGGTTTTGAGAAATAACTCCAACAAAGTGAAGGCTGAAGCTCAATTGAGTGATATGTGGGACAAGTTCCAACAACGTGGCTATAGTAATTACACACTTCAGAAGGCATTGGATAAATGCCAACAGATTTGTCCTACATCAGATAAGTCAACTATGGAGAGATTGGTGTTTCCAACAACTTATTCAACGGCTTCCTCACAATTTAAAGAAATTATCAATAAGGATTGGAGAATTTTTAAAAATGATGTCACACTGCCAGAGCAATTTCGTCATCCTCCAATGATGTGTTACAAGCGGAACAAAAGCCTCAAGGACCTATTGGTCAAAACAGATCCTACGCATTGTTATCTACAGGATGAAAGAACGAAGAATCCAGGTTGTTACAGGTGTCTAGGATGTGTCACCTGTGGACATATGCTACCGGGTAAATTTTTCACCCACCCACATACGGGAAAAAAATATAATATCAAACATCGATTGACTTGCACCACTGATTATGTGGTGTACAAATTAAGTTGCCCATGTGGGTTGACGTACATTGGAAAAACTGACCTACCCTTACGTGAACGTATTCGAAATCATAGGTCTAGTATAAGAGTGGCCTATAGAGACCAGAAGTCAGACCTTCCTGTGGCAAAACATTTTTTGGAACAAGGGCATACGTTACCAACTTTAAAATTGATGGCCATTGATCATGTTCCAGTTCCACGAAGAGGAGGGGACAGGAAAAAAATGTTACTCCAACGTGAACTTTTTGGATAAGGACTTTGAAAACCGTATATCCAAACGGTCTTAATGAGAAATACAGCCTATCGGCATTTCTATAATATGTGGATAACATGTGATAGGCATACATGTTTAGACTTCTCCACTTTACCATTTTTTATTATATACAGTGATTGTTGTTCACGATTAAGGGGTGATTGTGAGCCCACCCTGGGGGAGAGGCCGATCACTTACCTTTAGTGACTTGGTATCTATGGCATTCGATCTTTATTGTTTGGAATTAGGAATGCTCCCATTCTATAGAACTCTGGATATGGGTGCGGTTTGGTTATAGTCCAGTGGGATAAACTTTGTCAAATTTTGACCTTCAATTGGATGAAGGCAATATTATCTCATTAGTAAGTTATCCCCAGCCATATTCCTTTAGAGACCATATCAAGGAGTTAATCCTCCATATTATTTGAAATAGTTGGGAGGTATACAGAGTGATCTATTTATTTTTGATTGCTTTAGGTTACTATTAATTGTTTTTGTAGTAGACTACGGAGCGTGATTAATTTTTTGTACAGTATATTGGTAGTTCCTTGGTATGGGAACAACAAATGTCTGATGCTGATTCAGGATATATATTCTGTATTTTCCATTTAAGTTCATTTTTTAGTTGAAATATCACTGTTTGATTATCAATAGGCATCTAATGTTATATAAATTGGAGTTTCTATAGGATAGGAATCATGGGAGTAGGAGTCCGTTTTTGGTCTGGCTGCAGCATTATGGCGGTCACTATAAAAGATTGCCGGTTTCCCCCTTTTTAATATCTCAATTGTTATCTTATCTATGCAGCACACAGGAGCGATATTTAAATCCATCTTGGTATCCTTTTGGCGTTAATTGATATATATGCCCGCACAGTACCACTATTATTATCTTGACTGTAGTTATTAGTATCAGAATGTGGTTACATTGAATTAGAATATGTCGAAAGGTTTAATTTCTATCTTATTATTGCCATCGGAATATACATATGCCTACTCAGGATCCCCATTTACAATATGTTGCAGCTTTCATCACGATAGTACCTAGAGGGTTGTTTTTAATGTTTTTACGATTTGTATATGTAGGTATCCATGGCAACGACTCCGGGTCGCGTCATTGAGCGCGACACCACGTGGCTTGAGGCTCACGTCATCAGCCCGCGGCAGTCTCGTTCCGGTCGTCCCGGGAGTCGGATGCTACACAGGTGGGGGTAAGTAAGCGTTATGCTTTATGCTATATATTGGGTGATTGTTTTTTGTATGGTGTGTCCTGAGGAAAGCCTGAGTGTATCAGGCTGAAACGTTGACCGTTTTATTTTGGAGATCAAATAAAGGTTATATTTTAACGAAGTCCTTGGAGTGCTTTCCATCTTCACTTTTGTATACTTCTACGTTTGGATTCAGCACCGGGCATTATATCACTTTGATTTGGGTGGAGTGCGGGATTTTTTGGTGTATATATATATATATATATATATATATATATATATATATATATATATATATATATATATACACACACACACACATACACACACATACATAAAATACATTTAGAATTAAATATAATTACATATGTTTTCAGACATCATATAATGCAAAGAAAACATGTTCATATGCCAACACAATACATATATTTTAACTTCGGAAGGATTGAGAAATTATGCACTCCACCGGTTTTTCACATTGCTGTAGATCGGGTGATCTACACCTTAATTGACCAGGATGCATGGTCAATGGGGCATTGTCCATAGTTGTAGGCGATAAATGGGGAATGTGGTAACCACAGTGCACTTACAGTTATATACCTGTAAGTCTGCCACCTCCACGATCACATGCGGAAATAATACACCAAAGGGGGTAGTCGCCTCACAAGATCATGCCCCTCCTTAGAAAACAAACTGACAGGGTAATGTACTATGTAACAATGTTATGGGTCATGCGCATTGTAGCGCAGCGGATTGGGCTGGGAGTCGCCATTCTATAGTGGGTACAATGAGATTTAAACCAGGGGAGGCACAAACCCCCATGCTGGCAATCCGTAACACCAGACATATGTTTTTAATATATGAACCTTATGTTAAAAAGTTTATGGAAAGGGGTTACCCTGCACAAACACAGAGGGAAAGGGTTCAGAATCTGAAACGTCAAGACATTTTATATGGTCCAGCTAAAGAGAGTAGGATGGACAGAATAGCATACGCAGAATTATTATGAAACATTGGCAACTTTTTGCAGGGGGATACACAATTGCCCTTGGAATTTCAGAATCCCCCACTCTTTTCATATCAAAGGGTAGCTAATCTTAGAGATTTATTAGTTAAATCAGACATCGGCAGTTCAAAAATGCAGACCACATTTTTTTCTGAACCCCAAAAGGGTACGTTCCCTTGTCTAGGTTGCTCACACTGTAGCAGTGTGATCAAGGGGGGACATTTTGTTCATCCCCGATCCGGTAAAAAAATTCCGGTCAATGGTTTCTATACATGTAATTCCGACTTTGTAGTTTACATCCTGAAGTGTCCTTGTGGATATGTATATGTGGGGGAGACCATCAGACCCGTCAAAGAGTGGATAGGGGAGCACAAGAGGAGTATCAGGGCAGCTCTACAACGAGGTACTAATGAGGCTCCGGTGGCTAGACACTTCAAGATACAGGGCCACGGAGTTAATCAATTAAGGTTTCAAGTTATCGATAGAGTACCTCCCCTGAGGAGAGGTGGTGATAGACAGAAACTCCTTCTACAGAAGGAATCCAAGTGGATCAGTATCCTGGAGACACTGTCACCCTCAGGGCTCAATGAGGACTAGGATTTAAAGCACTTCTTGTGAACTTGAGTTCCAATATTTAATTATCTATTCAGACTGACTACTATGGGCTGATTTGTACCTTGTGCTCTCTACAGTGCTCCCGTTAGACCAACATTGGTCCGATCCCCTTTCCCGGCAACAGTTTGGCCTATATAGGTCTGCTACCTGGCAGAAGTTTTCCAGGGTCCCTCACATTGAGTATCCCGGGACACTTGGGGACACTGCACGACTGGTGAGTCTATCTTAACGATATTTTTTTGTGTTCGCGATAGTCCTTTTTATTTTTTCGTTTTTTCATTCTTTATTTCTATTTTCAGAATAGATTTTTTTTTTATTCTTTATTTTTGTTGTGTGAAGAGGAGAACAATATGCTTGCAGCACCACGACAGCGCTAACAAGCAGTGCATTATCGTACAGAAATATACAGCGTTATGGTATGAGATAGTCACACACTTTTTTTGAACAAGAGAGAACATGCTGATATATGGTTCGCTTGTAACTTATAGAGAGGGCTCATTAGGTAATTACTGCAAACATTTTTAGGTTAGCTTGTGTAGTCACAGGCTTATTCAACGTGTCTTACGTAATAATACAACAGGCTTATCGGAACACGTCAGGAGTATATGAGGCGGTATCCTATACGATAAACTGTGACATGTGGATGGTTATAACAAAATAAATAGAAGAAATAAACATGAGAATTGCCAGGCAGGCAGGTATGTCATCGTTATGTTAATAGGTGACAATCTATTTGGGAGCATGGCTGATGCATGCGGTAAGGCACTATGCAAGTGTGAGATGAATATTGTGAGATTGCTAAACAATTAACAAGGATAAACAGTGGATATTTCGTTAAAGTTCTATGTAGTCGGAAAGTCTCTGTTCAAGAGGTTTGTGTGGTTAAGACAGTGTCTATTGTATTAGAGGCTTTGGGCTTGTACCTCTGTGTGTCCCGGTCAGTGAGTTCTCTGTCAGCCGATACCCAGCACTTTAAAGGGTGTTCGAGAGTCCTGCTGAGGCAAAGCAAGGTGCAGCCTCGTGGGTTGTAGTTTGGAGTCTCTGGTAGGCAACGTGGTCATGTGAGGTGGGTCTGTCCCTTGGGTAGAGGTTCCCAGGAAAGCTGTGGGTTTACAGCGGGGTTCCACTTTGGGGCCAGTCTGCCTCCTTCTGCGCAGCAGTTTCCCCACATGTGGATTGCTACTCCTCCAGAGGGTGGCAAAGCTGCGATTGAGTAGTCCCTGCTCGGGGGTAGGGCGGCTCACTGTTGGTCTCGGTCTGCGGCGCAGAGGCTTTTGTCGGTTCGCCCACCACCTCCTCCCCGCCATTCGTGCTGCGCCATCACTCCGTTCTGGAGCTGTGGGTTGTTGCGCAACATCATCTGGGAGCATTGCTGGTGTAGCCTCCTCGTAAGTGTTCCTTTGGTGATAAATGTTTGCCCAGAAGGCAGCGAATAGGCGGCCAAGCCGTATCTCGAGTGAGGGTAGCGGGGGGCTGTTTAGGTAGTTACACGTGGCATCCGCCATGTTTTTCAGTTCTGGTCTGGTAGTGTGTCAGGCACTGTTGCTTTTGCTGTTCGGTCACAGGCTGTGGTCGCCGGGATATCCCTCACCCGCAGAACTGTCGAGGTTTAAGGCTTTTGCCCCAATATTGACTTGTTTTGGGCGAATTACTACGGAGCTTGTCGGATATGCGACCGCCCAGCATGGCTGCTAGGAACCTGAACATCCAGGTGTCCACTCAACTCTAGTTATTATGCTATAAACGAAAAACATTGACAGCCAATCTTACTCCTCACACAAAGAAGTAAATCATCCGGTACACTGTAACCAATACTGTTCCACTGTCTGGTTTCTGTAACGCTAAGTTGTACACTGTCCAGATTTCACCTCTATGTACTTCCCAATGTATTGTACCGACAACTGCGGTCATTGCAAAAATAACGAATCTGGGGGGAAAAAAAGCAATCCTCAGAGTTAGGGAACATTGTTAGAGCAGAAGGAAACCATTTTTGTTTCAAGACAACCTTGTATTTGGCTTGATTCATGAGTCCTTCACAAAGATAAATCTGCCTGAATTCAGCCTTGGTGAAGCATTCCCAAATCAGTGGCAATCCTCAAACTTCACAGTGGGTGTGACACTTGTAAGCCTCACCAGGCCTCCATCAAACCATGAGACTACCAGGTGAAAATTGGACAAATCAGAGAAGATGACCTTACTCCAATTATCTACTGTACATTCCTTATGGTCTTTTGCAAACCTCACCATCTCTGCTTCTCATTGTTAAAGGGCATTTTCCGAGTTTTGCACAACTTCAGTCCTGATTTGAGTGAACCTCGACATGCATTTCACCCCACCTACCAGTCACTTGATGTCATCCTATGTCAACAGGCATTAAAATCGTGACTGTCCCAACGAATTCGGGATGGTTGGGAGGCATGATTTTAATATATGTAAATATGCATAATATACATATATACACATACACCTTAAAATAAAAGGTTGAAAGTCCAAACACTCATGGCTATTCACTAAAGGGTGAAGTCAAGTTAATTTCAAAGAGTATGTCAGATTTAAGGTCAAAATAACCAAACAGAAAATAAGTCTCTAAGTCAGCTATGGTTTCATCTTGGCTGCTCATTCCCTAAATTTGAAATTAACTTTATTTATTTTCAATTTTCACTTTAGTGCATAACTCTATATTAAAACATTTCACAAATTATGTTGTGTTAATGCAGTTTATCACTAAATAAATCAAAACATTTGAATTTGACAAATTGCACACACTCTGGAAAACAAAATGCACTAAACAAAAGATTATTTTTTAGGCTATTCAAGGACAGTGACCTTGTGCTGCAAATAGCAATGCTGACAGTCTTAATGTCAAGCAATTAATACCATTGTTTGGCTCACAGAATACAGAGCAGGATATCTATTATACCACATAGTAAGAGACTAGTTCCCTTTGAAGAAACAGAAAGAGAAAAATTAAAATATATATATATAATTTTTTTTTTTTTACAATATTAAGTCCTACTAGCTAGTCCACACATGGAATTTTTACCTTACGTACATAATTGCCCTATGTGGGAGGTATTATCATACTCTGCTTTATTACAAAAAACATCCTACTGTTGCAAAGCCTAATGAGAATATACCTACTAAGTGACCTTGACCTTCAAAACTATGAAAAAATTTCATATTTTTGGATATATTTGTTAAATTATTTTTAATCATTAAAATGTATATATATATATATATATATATATCCGTATGTACAAACACATACACTGCACCCCTCAATGCAGTAAGTGTTTGTATTCAGTAGTCTGTATGTATGTATGTATGTATGTATGTATGTATGTATGTATGTATGTATGTATGTATGTATGTATGTATGTGTGTGTGTGTGTGTGTGTACTCAGCAGTGTGTGTGTGTGTGTGTGTGTGTGTGTGCGCGCTCAGACTGTACTCAGCAGTCAGTGTGTATTCAGCAGTGTGTGTGTGTGTGTGTGTGTGTGTGTGTTCAGCAGCCTGTGTGTCGGTTCGTGTATGTATTTGTTGGAGATAGTAATATAGATAAGCTTAATTTTATCTATAATTTATATCATTTATAATTTGTATTATTGAACTCTGTTGTGTTCTTTTAAAAGATGTTAATTAGTTCGGACAACTGTACCAGTTTTTTTTTCTAAACTTAAACCTCAGTATTCAGGTTTAATTGCAGTTTTGGCACTTTGAGGGGAAAAAAAAGTTGGCATGTATTGCGGTTTGGGCACTCGGGCTCAAAAAGGTTCACCATCACTGAGCTATACACTAAAACTGCTTCATTAAGCTAAAAGTTGTTTAGGTGACTATAGTGTTCATTTAAAATATTTGTAGACTTTGGATAAAAAAAATAAATATATATGTTTTGCAGAATATTGCACCATAAGCCTGCCTTCCTTAAGGAACACTATAGTCACCTAAATTACTTTAGCTAAATAAAGCAGTTTTAGTGTATAGATCATTCCTCTGCAATTTTACTGCTCAATTCACTGTCATTTAGGAGTTAAATCACTTTGTTTCTGTTTATGCAGCCCTAGCCACACCTCCCCTGGCTATGATTGACAGAGCCTGCATGGAGAAAAAAAAACTGGTTTCTCTAAATTGAACTTTAATCACATACAGGAGGCTCTTGCAAGCTATTAACATAGCAGGGGATAAGAAACGCTTAATTAAACAGTACTTGCAATGAAGGAAGCCTAAATAGGGCTCTCTTTACAGGAAGTGTTTATGGAAGGCTGTGCAAGTCACATGCAGGGAGGTGTGACTAGGGTTCATAAACAAAGGGATTTACCTCCTAAATGGCAGAGGATTGAGCAGTGAGGCTGCAGGGGCATGTTCTATACACCAAAACTGCTTAATTAAGCTAAAGTTGTTCAGGTGACTATAGTGTCCCTTTAGCTATGTCCCTTCTGCCAAAAAGACTTCCTTATCAAAGGTATGTACACAGTCTCAGCCCCAACAGCACTGAGTGAGTGGCTTTTGAGTCACATCATGGATGCAGATCGTCGGGAAAATAGGTGGTTTCCTCTTCTAATGCACATTGTTTTGTTCAGATCGTTCTGTAATGTCAGTGGCTGAGATGTGTGCACATATTTGATGTCTTTTTCTAAAGGGAGAGCGTGTAGCTAAATAGGCAGAGGCAAAATATTTATTTATTTATTAATGAGACCAAGACCTGTCAAATTAATTAAATTAGTATTGGAGACCAGTGTGTTCCTCTAAATCATTTTAAAAGTGTATCCAAAAATGTTACATCATATGAAGAAAAGAGAAATAAATAAAAATGTTATATTACAATATTAAATCAATGTATGTGTTAGATAGGATAAAAACAGGGGGGTAGGTGCAGCGCTTCAGTAATCCTTGACAACGTATATGTGAAGAGAACCAGAGAAGAAATAATAGTGTAGTATTTAAAACTGTAGTGGTGATAAAATAAAAGATGTGCACTCACACTTTCCTGGAGCTTCAATACAGCTCCAGTGTATGCGCCTGGGCGGAATAATCCCCGCCTATGGATCAAGTGCAGAGGCATTTCTTCAAGTTATAGATGTGGTAGGGGGTATCCTCATAATCTCCAACCATCTATCTACAACCAATAATCCTAGGCAGCCTTCAATAACCATCAGCCCCAGCCATCCAACATACTGCAGTAACCAATTCTGTATCTCTGCAGCAGCAACCCATTCTTCTATCTTAACATCAGTGGGCCCGGGGGAGAGAGGGAGAAGTCATTTTGGAAGCAGCTGAGAGAGAGACACCGGCAGATGCAGCTTTTGACTTCTGCTTAAGCCAAGTTTATAAATTTTCTTAGTCTCTTCCCCCAATAGCCTTGAACTGTCTGCCTGAGGTTTATTGCAGATTTAAGGAAAAACTATAACATTAGGAATACAAATATGTATTCCTAACACTATAGTGCCCTGTTGTCTGTTTAGGTCCCTGGCACCCACCTGCAGGGAGTTTAGAAAAATATAAATAAAAACTGTATTTTACTTACTTTTTTCCCCTCGCAGTGCCGGTCATCGCTGGGGAAGCTCTGCCTTTTTGGCTGAGATCATCAAGATCGATGATCTCAGCAAATCCATAGTATCCCTTTAAAATATATAAATCAAGAGATATAAACATATATATTCAATATATACATGTATGTGAATATATAAAAACCGGGACTTTCAGGGAGAAAGGCAAGAACAGGGAAAATAGACATTTGTGACAAAATGATATGCACATTCAACAGGACACTCTAAGCACCAAAACCAACACAGCTTAAAACAGTGGTTCTGGTACAAAGAACCTGTCTATGCAGTTTCAGAAATAAAAACACTGCCTTTTCTGAGAAAATGCAGTGTTTATTTACATTCCTTATTAGGGACACCTCTAGTGGCTGTCACCCAAACATTCACTAGAGGTACTTCATGTTGTACTCATGCACTGACAGCCACTAGAGGCCGCTTCCACGATTCTCACTGAAAATCACAGTGAGAAGACGCTGACGTCTTCTCACTGTGATTGTGAGAATACGGTTTGAATACGCGTGCGGCTCTTGCCGTGCCGTGAAGAGATTAAAAAAAAAAGGGGGGGGGGAGAAATGAGTGTCCTAACTAATTAAAATGTAACTTTTAATAGCTATGCTATTAGTGTTCCTCTAAGAATTATATTTTTGTCGTTGGGGGGAGAGGAGGGGGAGAACTGGCTCCTAACTTTAACTGACTCTTAAATTGAAAGCAAATTTGTCAAGCCCTGAGTTATGGGGCTTTAAATGTTACGTTAACAGGGTTTAACACTAGCTGAATTTAAATAAACTGACTTGGACAATTATTCCAGTTTAGCTATTTTCACCTTACATTTTAAATTAACTTTAGTGAATAACCATGTAAGTCTATTATCATGTTTTTCTAAATTTTTTTAGAATGTTACTGACCTCAGTCACTAACCAGAAGTTCCTGACCTAAAAAAAATAAATGTTACAGCAGATGTGGATAAATACCTGCTTGGCAAATTCTCCATTGATTCTTGTCAGATGTAGTTGATAGCATTTCAGTATTCTGAATGTTTGTGCCAGATAGTTCAAAAGTACTTTAAAAGTCATATAGTAAAACGAATTTCCACTGTCAAAAACTGCTTTTGAAAACTGGATATTACACAGAAAACAAAAGAGCAAAATAAATGTTTTTTTTTTTTTGTTTTTTTTAAATCAAAGTATTATTTATTTTGTAAGAACGCATGGTGCACTATTAGCAAACACAAATATTCTAGAAATACCATGGTGCTTAAAGTTAAGAGCATATTCAGTGCTGGTGACTATAATTATAGAGCCCAGTTGTAGGATGGGGTAGTTAGTCTAAGCTCCATAACTACTACACCATGCTGAGTCAGTTCTGGCACAAGGAGTTGCCAGACATTCTTCCATAGTACATAGTAGTAAAAGTGATGCTGTACTGTCCCTAAAAGTGATGCTGTAGGTACTTAAAGCACCCCCATAACCACATAAAATCTATCCACCAAACTCACACACAGCTTTCTTTCATTCTTACATCATTCACACATACATGCAGCCGTTAATAAGTCTCCATTTCCGGTGCTGTAAATTGGTGCAGACTTGAACATTAATGATTTTCCAAACTAATGTTACAGAATTGGTCGGACCAACCAAATCTGAACTGCCAATGCGGTCCGTATTTAGTTATTTTCACCAGATTTTGTCCATTCAGAGAAAATATGGTGTTTAGTGACTAGGCCTGTTTGTTTTAGGGTTGCTCTGCAGCTGAATTTTTTATTTTAGTTAGGGCACCATTACCCAAACAGTACAAGACCTAAATTAATAAACCTATGTAGTGGTTATAGCGTCAGAATTCCCCGACACCCCACTGCAAGGCATTAAATCATTCTAGAATGATGTGCCTTTACTACAGCAAGTGAGGTAAAGAAGACCCTGGGTAAGAAGTCAAACAATTCTAAAATGGTTTCACTCCTCACAATAGACAAGGAGTGCTAGGACTCTCCTGGCGCCCTGTCCACTATAGCATGCCTTTAAAAGTCATTAGCACAGCAGAAAAATGGGCAAATTGCAATTTTAGAAGGTATAATAAATATACTAACCAGGATGAGAGAAAAGTTATTTTATTAAGTATTTTAAAATGATATGCAGTGCAGAGTATTAACAATATCATTCTTCAGAAAAACCCTTTGCCACAAATTAAGTTTAAGTGGTTAATATTTAGTTAGATTCCAGCTCCACCTCCATTGAGCTATAAAATTTCACAGGAAAATCTTTTTGTGAGACTGCCATTTATTTTTTGTGTAATAGGCCATGTTTTTGCAGTTATGTTGGCTGCAGGCTGAAACAAACCTCAGAGATACAGACAATATATAATTTTTGGAACCTGTACCATTTGCACAACACAAAAAAAAAAATTAACTGAAGGTCAGGAAAACAAAAGAATTATTTTACATTCTTGGCTACAGAGTTTCGGAAAGAATGTCAACAAAAACCACAGAGAAATGAACAATACTGGGCGGCTAAGGAGGCTGGAATATTATTTATTTTCTAATATATTCATTCATATGAAATGCACTTTTGCACTTATTGGAAATTAGAAACAGCTTTACCTGGCAGCACACATACACATCATTTGCTTCAACTGGATAGATGCTTTGTAGATTTTATCCAGCTCTACAGCATTTTTACCATATGGGTATACTGTGCATTGATGATCATACTGTTGTTATTATAACAAATTCTAAGAAACATACTGAACATTTGTGAATTATACACTTCTTTCCTCCCACCCCGAAACTTTGAACCTTTAACCCCTTAAGGACACATGACGGAAATATTCCGTCATGATTCCCTTTTATTCCAGAAGTTGTGTCCTTAAGGGGTTTTAATGATGTAAAAATTATGGTGGGTTCCACTCCTGTCCTATAAGAACAGATCGAACACCTATTGAAGACATGTCATAAATACATGATTAAACATGTTCTTGGATCTAATGAAAGACCGTTCTTTGCTTCAACAAATAGCTAGTAGTGTTTGATTTTGGCAAAAGTTGCATGGATCCATCCTACTTTTGTAAATAGTACGAGAGAAATTTCCACAAATTTAAAGCACCATTTTCACCAAAATATTGTCATCTGGTTGTCTATTCACTACAGGTTTAGCAAAATATCCTTCAACTAAATTTTATTGCAAAACTGTATAATTTATGTAATTGCAACGAAATCAATGAAGTAAAACATGGATTAGCAGGTCGGCAAAATCCCATGCGCCAGCTTGCCATGGCGACAAGGGTGTTTGTCAGCCCGTTCAGCGGCAGCGGCCGGCTGAAGGAGAATAGAGGTTTCATGGGTGCAGTAATCTTTCTGCAGTTCTTGCTCTCCACCCTCGCAGTTTATTGATGCTGGCCCTTAGCATCACTAAATAGCGTGCAACGGAGCAGAGCAGTTAGAGCTTGAAGACTTCAGCACAGTCCAATTAAACCCCAGGGAAAGGATCCACTCCTGCTTACCAAAGGTATAAAAAAATTATTTGTGAGTGAATGTGTGTGTGTGTTTTATTTTTAATTTAAAATAAAGCATAAACTTATCTGATATCTAGTGTTGGGCAAAGATCCCACCCTGCTGTACACTCCCTTGCAAGGTCCAATTAAATGCCTCCCACGCATTTGTGTTGCCACTTATACAAGTGCAGCACATGTGATTCACTGTTGTGAATATTTTGTGCAAAAGTCCATATTGTTCATGCAGTTTGGCAGTCACAATTTGGCAAGTTTGGGGGAGGTGGAGGGGAAATTAAGGTCCCAACGGCTATGTTTCTCACGATAAGTGCCTCAGATATTAGCAATGTGCAACACTGAAAAGGTTTTAATGGTATGAGAATCAAAGAGAAAAAAAAAAAAAAAACCAAAAAATGTATTAGCAGTTTTTATCATGCTCAAACTGGCGGGCAATATTAAAAAAACACTGAATCTGTCAAACAAGCCAGCAAAATCTTAAGTTTTAAAATTCTTAAACGTTTATTTGTTATAGTTCACTAGCAGTAGTTTCCATTATTTTTTTTATTATTTTTTTTTTTTAACAAGGCACACTTCAATTAAGAGAAAATTTTCAGCATGCTACTTCTAAGGAAATCTACTATTTAATTTATTTTTACCTTCATTAATATATAAATGTCAAACGTACTAAGAGTCTTATTAGAGATATACATCAAGCCCAACTGACTAATTTGTTTTAATAAATTGCTCCATTAAAGCAGCACTGTCATGGTTGAATCCATTAGCCTCGGGTTGGGGCCCTAAATAATATGGTGGGGAGGGGAATCCTATTGTTCCCACCCCTTCCCCCCCCCCCCCCCCCCCGGCTCCCACCCATGAGGTAGTGGGGGCCCTAAAAGGCAATGGGAAGCGGAGGTGGGGGGGAGACATATTGTCCTCACCCCGGTCCCCATGGGCGACGGGTGGGGGCTAAATGTAAAAAGACCACCCAGGGGTGACTAGGGATCCCCAAAGCCCCTAGTCACTCCCCCCACCCGAGCGCCAAAAACCCGAGCGCAAACATTTTTTCAAAAAAATAAACCAGTCGCCAACAAAAATAATCCATCTTCACCCAGCAAGGACACCATTCAGACTGAGCACCGCAGGGCAGGGAAAGGCTTCCCACACCCTGCAATTTGACTCAGAGAGCTCTAATTAGTTGGTGTCAGCCAACCAATAAGAGTGCTCTGATTGGTAACTTGCAAGGCTCAAATTGACCTATCAGAGCACTCTTATTGGTTGGCATGGAATCCAACCAGAGTGCTCCGAGTCATTTTACACAGAGTGAGAAAGTTCT
This sequence comes from Pelobates fuscus, assembly GCF_036172605.1. Taxonomy (NCBI): domain Eukaryota; kingdom Metazoa; phylum Chordata; class Amphibia; order Anura; family Pelobatidae; genus Pelobates; species Pelobates fuscus. Next base: position 210,665,062 of record NC_086318.1, on the reverse strand, counting down.
TTGCTCAGAGGCCTATACTCAACTAGCACTGATTGCTTAACCACCAGATTCCATACACCAGGTTTTCATCTGTTGCCATACCGGTGGATCCCAAGTGACAGCCCAATAATGTCATACATAGTTGCATAGCTGAAAAGAGACTTGCGTCCATCAAGTTCAGCCTTCCTCACATATGTTTTTGCTGTTGATTCAAAAGAAGGCAAAACCCTAGTCTGAAGCACTTCCAATTTTGCAACAAACTAGGAAAAAATTCATTCTTGACCCCAAAATAGTAGTCAGATGTCTCCTTGGATCAAGCAGCTATTACCCCACTAATTAGAAATTATATCCCTGTATGTTATGTTTTTTGCAAATATTTATCCAATTGCAGTTTAATCATCTGTAAAAACTGACAAAACCACCTCTTCAGGCAGAGAATTCCATATCCTAGCCCTTACTGTATTAAAAAAAAAAAAAAAAACCTTTTCTTTGCCTTAGATGAAATCTCCTTTTTTCCAGCCTAAATGTGTGACCTCGTGTCCTACGTATAGCCATGTTTACAAATAGATTTCCAGATAATGGTTTGTAAAGGCCCCGAATATATTTGTATAATGTTATCATATCCCCCCCCATCAGGCGCCGTTTTTCCAAACTGAACCGATTTAATTTTTTTAATTATTTTTTTTGTCATGCTTATTGGTGTCAAAGATAAGACTGTATACATATCAAAACATACAGTGATATAAACAAGTTAGCACATAAGCAGTGAATATGTTATTCAGCACATTGTTTATATAGAACATAAATAAGCATTGTGTGTTTGTGCGGTCCACTACAAAAGCTATCAAGTGCTGCCGGATAATACTAATGCCAGTCAAACCTGTAGCTTGTACAGTATGAATGGGGAGTTGTGGTAATAGTAGTTAGCTTTGGGATAGATTTACTGCACGTTCTACTCCTGTAGAGACTAATATACCCTGTTCCAAATTATTATGCAAATTCGATTTAAGTGTCACATTTGGTTTTTCAGTTTAACTCATGGATGGCATTGTGTCTCAGGGCTCTTTTGATCACTGAAAACAATCTCGGGCACCTGTGATAATTAGATTGCCAGGTGAGCCTAATTTAAGGAAAAACCACTAAAGGAGGGTGTTCCACATTATTAAGCAGAGCACCATTTTCATGCAATATGGGAAAGAAAAAGGATCTCTCTGCTGCCAAAAAGAGTGAAATAGTTCAATGCCTTGGACGAGGTATGAAAACAGATATTTCACGAAAACCTAAGCGTGATCGTTGCACTATTAAGAGATTTGTGGCAGATTCAGAGCACAGACAGGTTTGTGCAGATTAAGGCACATTGAGGAAGATTTCTGCCAGATCCATGCATCGGATCAAGAGAGCAGCTGCTAAAATACCATTACATAGCAGCAAACAGATATTTGAAGCTGCTGGTGCCTCTGGAGTCCCACGGACATCAAGGTGTAGAGTCCTCCAGAGTCAAGGCATAAAACTTCTATTTAGCCACCACTAACCAATGCTCACAAGCAGAAACGGCTGCATTGGGCAGAAAAATACCTGAAGACTAATTTTCAAACAGTCCTGTTCACTGATGAGTGCAATGCAACCCTGGATGGTCCAGATGGATGGAGTAGTGGATGGTTGGTGGACAGCCACCCTGTTCCAACAAGGCTGCGACGTGAGCAAGGCGGTGGAGGAGCCATGTTTTGGGCCGGAATCATGGGAAGAGAGCTGGTTGGCCCCTTTAGGGTCCCCGAAGGTGGAAAGATGACCTCTGCAAAATATGTGGAGTTTCTGACTGACCACTTTCTTCCCTGGTACAGAAGGAAGAACTATGCTTTCCGTAATAAAATAATCTTCATGCATGACAATGCACCATCTCATGCTGCAAAGAATACCTCTGCATCAATGGCTGCTATGGGGATAAAACGAAAGAAAGTCATGGTGTGGCCTCCATCCTCCCCTGACCTCAATTCTATTGAGAACCTATGGAGCATCCTCAAGCAAAAGATCTATGAGGGTGGGAGGCAGTTTACAACCAAACAGCAGCTCTGGGAGGCTATTCTGACATCTTGCAAACAAATTCATGCAGAAACTATCCAAAAACTCACAAGTTCAATGGGTGCATGACTTGTGAAGCTGCTATCAAATAAGGGGTCCTATGTTAAAATGTAACGTGACCTGTTAAAAGGTCTAAAAAGTTAAAATGTTGTTATAAGTTTGATTGAAATAGCTTTTGATTTCAGTAAATATGCCGCAAACACAACACTTGACAATTTTCAGTTCTTTACAACCTATAAAGTGTTATGAAACTTACTGTGCGTAATAATTTGGGTGCGTAACAATGCATTGTAAGTTTATGTTTAAAAAATACTGTTATCATTAGGTGGTTTGTTCAATAAAATTTGAATTTTATTTTTAATAGTTGATAACATGAGAAATATGCTGACTGTTATTTACATCAATTATTTAGGTAAATAAGAAAAATATAATTTGCATAATAATTTGGAACAGGGTGTATGTGTTAGTATGTGGCCGATCAGGTATGAATAGGCCATGTGCTCCTCTACTTGGCATTGGGATCATAACCCTAAGGCATATGCTATAGGTTTAGAGGCTATCACCCATTTTCCTGCAATTATGTGTGTAACTTCCAATAGAGTGGGTGAGAGTGGGTGTCGTGTAATTGTGTATGTTTCCTGTGTAGGCTTATTGAACAACCTGATTAAACTTGCAAACTTGCATTAGAAACAAAAAAGAAACATAAGAACAGTGAAAATGATTGCGGGTGCAGGGTCGGTGTTCAAGAGATCGCCGTCGGTGCAGATGTACTACGTTGGGCGGATGGCACAAAAGGGCAAACCCTAGCGGGATCCCAGGCGGATGGTTGAGGCCGGTGCGTTGGGGACTGGGAGACCCCTGCAGTAGGAGGCAACTCCAGCTGCTGCAGTGTTCCCGTTATCTCTGAGGCATCCATGATTTTCAAAGTCCCAGAATCGCAGGTTATCAAGAGACATCGTGGGGGCCTCCACGAGTAGGGTACGTTGTTCTTCGCAAGTTCCATCGCTAGTGGTTTCAATGATCGACGCCAGGTCAGAGTCTCTCTAGAGAGGTCTGGGTAGAATGAAAGCGTGTGGTTTTTGAAGTTATAGGGTGTTTTGCTGCAAATTGCATTTATGAAAGTATGTTTGTCAAGCCCATTTTGAAAGCGTATGATCACATCTCTGTGCTCTCCCCTGGTGCCTGCTGGAGGTGCTGGCAGCCGAAAACAGCCATCTATAGCTATAAGTTTGACTTGTTTAGCTGAGAATAATTGGGTAAACAGCCTCCTTAATAGGTGTGGGCATCTTTATATTCTTCCACCTCCGGCGATCTTCCGCCGCCGCCATGCGGGTCTGGATCTGTGCCTGGTCGCGTTTCAGCTCACCTAGCTCTTGTTCCAAGTTGGCAATGCGAACTTCGTGGGCTGCGGCGGCGAATTCAGAATCGTATAGACGTAGCGATACCCCTGTTATCTCCTCCTTGAATAGGGTGATGTCAGCAGCTATGTTGCGTCGGAGGTCATCTAACAGGGTTTTTAGGGTATGCTCAGTCACAGGAGGGCCCTCTGTATGGGCTCTGGGTCTCTCCGTGCTCCTCCTCCCGACCGGTAGTTCCAGCTCTCCCTCATCAGCTAAGGAGTCCTCGCTGGTTGAGCAGGATAGCCCATCCGAGATGGGCGCTATGACAGGCTTCTGTGCAGACTGTGGCCTACATAGAAGATCGCCGATATTGGCGGTAGTTGGGGGTCTATTTGCTTTATACTTCTTATTTTAACGCCCCATCGGTGGAGGAAGAGGGTCAGCTCACCAGGTGTGTGGAAATGTGGCTGTAGTATGCCTTATTGTCAATTTTTTCTCCGGCTGGCTCGAAGCTGTTGTAATACAAGTCTGTGGCCACTGGCTCTGCCCCCCAGATTTAAAAATTGTAACCTTTCTTAGTAACTAAAATGCTCTATTCCTTTTATCAATTTTGTAGCTCGTCTCTGCACTTTTTCTAGTGCCATGATATCCTTCTTTAGAACAGGTGCCCAAAATTGCACAGCATATTCAAGGTGTGGTCTTACCAGCGATTTATAAAGAGGCAAAATTATATTTTCATCCCGAGAATTTATGCCCCTATTTATACATGACAAAACCTTACTTGCCTTAGCAACTGCAGATTGACATTGCATATTGCTGCCTAATTTGTTGTCTATAACAATTCCCAAATCATTCTCGTGTGTGGTTATCCCTAATTCACTACCATTTAGGGTGTAAGTTGCTTGAGCATTCTTGACCCCGAAGTGCATAACTTTGCATTTTTCTACGTTAAATTTCATCTGCCATTTTAGTTTCCAGTCCCCCAATCTATCCAAATCCCTCTGCAGCAAGGCAATATCCTGCTCACATTTTATTACTTTACAAAGTTTTGTGTCATCTGCAAACACTGATACATGGCTTTCAATGCCCATTTCAAGATCATTTATAAATAAGTTGAATAGAAGCGGTCCCAAAACAGAACCCTGAGGGACACCACTTACCACTTTTGTCCAGCCTGAAAATTTACCATTAATGACAACTCGTTGTACTCTATCCTTAAGACAATGTTCTACCCAAGAACAAGAATATTCATCTAGACCAATTGTTTTTGTTTCAAGACTAACCTATTGTGAGGAACCATATCAAATGCCTTGGCAAAATCCAAGTAGATCACATCCACTGCAACACTGCGGAATCAGCGCTGCGGAATCTGTTGGCGCTTTATAAATAGCAGTAATAAAATAAATAAACACCATGTGGGGGCGGGGCCGGACCGCTGAGCTGGACGGTCACGAAAATCAACAGCTCCTGCAACTTTCGAAATTATAAGCCTCTAAAAATACAAATTTCGTGCCAGAACCCACACAAGCACCTTAACTCGGACTTACCTACCTCAGGAGCCAGCCGATGTGCCCCGGGTCTGCCGCCCGCGAGTACAAGGAGCGTCCATCGAGGTTGTCGGGAGTGCGGCCTAGTAGTATCGCCGGACGGGTGAGGCGGCCGATCCCCCGCTCTGTGCGACCTAGTGCCCTCCCAAGCTTGCAACACAGCCCTGTTCCCCCCCCTCTGGACCGGCGGGGGTTATCCCGGTCCTCCTTCGCCTGAATCTGGCACCAACTGACAAAGATACCGCCACCCTAACTGTCTGAGATACTGCCACAACAGAAGCAAACAAAATGGCGGCCCAGCTTATCACGCAAGGAGCAAACTCCCAGCACTCTGAGACGGAGCCTCTGGACTAGGCACGGATCGCTTAACAGACTGATCGAACAGGTACACAAACTCAAAAGACACACGAGCCAGGCGGAGTGTGTCCAAGATGGCCGCCCGCCGCAGCTCACAGAGGGGAGCCATGAGTAGCCATATGCAACCTTCCTCCTTAGAGGCCCTCGACCGACTATGCTCAGCCATGTACGATCTACAATGCAGCAGTGGTATGCCCAACCTTCAAGCGGCACAGGCAGTGGCCAGGTGGCTCCGACCGACGACCCGCAGACGCCATTATAGTACCCCACTACAGGTATTCCAGGCGGGCATCCTTCCACGCAGGCACCGGCAGGTGGCTAGGCAGGAGGCTGATCCCGCCAACCCGAGCGCACGGTCCTGCACACACACAAGCGGCAAGGAGAACGCCGGTCGGCCACAAAGCCCCAACAGCATGCCAGAGCACAGCAAGCCAGACCGGCTAACCACCAAGCGCCGAACAACAGCACAAGAGACAACCAGGCTGCACCAAGCCAGCAACCGCCCTAAATCACTGCACAATCTACCCCCACGGGTGACCACAACTCTAAGGGGATGGAAGCAACCATTTACAGGTCAGCAAGCAGTGACTGGTGTGCCAAGGGGCACCTCATGCACGAGACAATACAGATCTCTCCCTGGAGGACTTATTAGCTGCTTTGATGTAATGCCCAAACAGGGAGTAGGGTGAAAAATCCCCGAGAGGGGAACAGCTCGCCTACCGGATACCGACAACCTGCTATATCAAGGGACGACCCGACAATAATTGACGCTAAAATAACACTAATTACTGTCAAAATGATGTTTTTTCTAAGTGTCCTAAGCGTTTTCCTTTTTCTATTTGTGACAAGAGCCCCGACGCTCATGGACTTCTCTATTGGCCATCACATGTTTTACCGTGATATTCACTCAGCAGTCACTAACTCATGTAAAATGTCCGGCATACGTCTATCAGTTTATGTACCCGTATTGCATACTTATGATATCACTTTGCCAACTGACCCCTATCGAGCAACCATAGTTTACACGGGCACATAGAGATGGTGTTGGCTGCCTGTATATACCTTTATAATTTTACTCTAAGCTTGGATGTTATTCTAGAGTCTAAATGCACTAGTCCTATCACCACTGTTCCTATAACCAGCGATGTACAGCCTGTCTGAGTAGTCACTACTAATCAATGCTTAAGCAGATCTATTTCTAGCGAGGTGTTACCTATTTTGCCTGATCCCCACAAGTTTTACGTTCTAATGTTTTAGCATGTTACCAACCGGATCCTATGATCCATAGCCTGTATTTTAATCCACTGATTGATACTTATAACATTTAACCTAATGTTTAACCACTGTTTCTTTAAACTGTGGGCTTATTGTCTACACACGTGAAATCACCTGTAGGACCTCTAATATTTTGGCAAGTTGCTTACCGGATCTTGTGATCCTTAGCCTGTATTTTCTAACTACTGTTTTAACGACTAAAAAAAATTTAAAAATTTATCTATGTGTAATCTGTCGCCTGACTAGCAGGACCTAGCGAGATATTAATCCGGATCCTACGATCCTTAGCTTGTAATTTCAAATTGGAGTTTAACTACGTTACTTTAACAAAAAAAAAAAAAAATTAGGCATTGAAAATCTGGAAATGTACTTTAACTTTGTGTATTGTTGTACCGACCCTATAATGTAACTCGCTTTAACGTTTCCTCCGTCTTCTCTTCTGTACCCCATACTATATGCCTTAATAAAAATCAGATTGACAAAAAAAAAAAAAAAAAAAACACCATGTTCTATACTTCTACTTACTTCTTCAGAGAATGCAATTAGGTTAGTTCGACATGACCTATGTTTCATAAAACTCTGCTGATATTGCTAATAACACAGTTCTTCCCAATGAATTCCTGAATATTATCCCTTAATAGCCCTTACAAATATTTTCCCAGTCACAGAAGTTAAGCTCACAGGTCTATAATTTCCAGGCAAGGATTTTGAACCCTTTCTAAATATAGGAACAACATCTGCCTTCCTCCAATCCTCCGGTAGAATACCTGAAACAAAAGAATCTTGAAAGATTAAATACAGAGGTTCACTTATTTCCCCACTTAGCTCCTAAAGTACTTGTGGGTAGTGATGTCCCGAACTGTTCGCCAGGAACCGTTCGCTGGCAAACATAGCTTGTTTGCGGCGGACGAACATATGTGATGGTCGGTCCGCACCCTATTTGTCATGGAGGTGGGAGGGTCTGGAAGGGAGGGTCTGCTGCTGATTGGCTTGAATGTGTCTGCTGACTGTGAGTTACAGGGTTCAAAATTTACTCAATGATGACGAATAGGGGGCTGACCGACCATCGCATATGTTCGCCCGCCGCGTTCGCCACGAACAAGCTATGTTCGCCGGCGAACGGTTCCCAGCGAACAGTTCGGGACAACACTAATTGTGGGTGAATACCATCAGGCCCCAGAGCTTTATTTACATACATTTTCTTTAATAGCTGTAGCACCTTGTCTCGAGTTATCCAATCACAAGTTACCTGCAAGTTTTTTGCAGCAATCGTTTGCATATCTCTTGCCATAGGATCCTCATTAATACATACTGAAGTAAAATCGTTCTTTAAAATATCTGCTTTTTCCTGGTCTTCATTAGCTAACAAACCCATCTCTGTTTCCAGTGTACCTACACTTTCATTTTCTGTTTTTTTAGAATTGATGTACTTGAAAAAAATTTTGGGGTTGGTTTTGCATTCTTTGGCAATCAATTTCTCATTTTCTAGTTTAGCCACTTTAATTGCCTTTTTGCAAGCATTATTGGCTTCCTTATATCTTATATAGGATGCCTCTGATTTGTCTGATTTAAATGCTTTACATGCCCTTTTCTTATTTTTAATCTCTTGTTTTACTTCTCTACTAAGCCACATTGGTTTTAATTTGTTTCTTTTATATTTATTAAAAAGAAAAAGAGAAGATATCCCTTAAACAGGGACTATGTAGTGTGTCCAGACCATATACAGAAACCCTCATTATGTAATACAAAAAAGAGAAAAGAAAGTGATCCTAGGACTAAAAAGTCCAGGATACACTAATAGGATATTGGTCTGAGTACACTGTTACTTTAAAAAAAACATAAATTTATTAATCATAAACATGAACAGAAATAAATAAATGGAAAAAAAAACACTAATAAACAAAGAGGAGAAAATGAAGCTCAGTGAGCTATGGGGGAAGCCTACACAAGGGGTAATAGGAGGTAAATATAGCTAAATGACATTTGAGTGCCCAATATAGAAATTAAGAGTAAATGAAGAGCCTGAAAAAAGGCTAAAATAGACCTCTCAAATATTGAGCAAATACTACTCCATAGTCTTATAGTAAAGACACCCTCCAGCCCCAGTTATAGCTACACACTAGGATTCTAAATAAAGCACTTTGTATCCATGCTACTATGTAACACACACTGTCTAGTGCTATCAGAAGCTATCCTATGTGAATGAACGCTATGTGGTCAGAGTAGGCTAACTCCCTTCCTAAACTTCGCTCAAATTAGGCTTCAACTCCTCATAACCTAAATGAACACCCCAAACAGTGACAAAATAAAAAAGTGCAGTGATTATAAAATCATAATACGCCTAACTCGTTTCAGCGCTAAAACAAGCACCTTTCTCAAAGGCTATCAAAGAGGATATTCGCTTGAGCACGTATTTTATATCCTGAGTGGTATTGGTGGACCAATCAGAAGGGATTATGGGCGGCGTTACATTTACACGCCTACCTATCGGAATACTACCACCCTTCTGTCGATCATCCGTAATCGCGCCAATCAAAGTAGGGTAGGCGGAGCCTAGTGCCGAACACGGAAACGCTTATGTGTTGCGTTACCATGAGCACAAGCTCTCGCATCCCGTGTTTGAAATAATAACTTGGGCATCAGATCACAAAAAATAATAAATAACCACTGTAAGCACGTGTATATATAAAGCCAGAGACATTTAATGCACCATATAGAATGATATAATTGTTGTAAGAGTGCAATCTTACCCTTACGCATAAAAAAACGATTGTGATGGCTATACTCAATACAGACAAAGACAAGAGTATATAATCTTGTAAGGAATAACGGTATATATATATATATATATATATATATATATATAGCTCCACCACAATAAGGTTTTTTTGTTTGTTTTTTTTAAAAAGTGATATGATGCACAAACTTCTGACTAGAAATAGTAGCGCAATAATTGCAAAAAATAAGACAAGACCAACAATGTTCAAAAGATAAAGATCCTATTGTAAAGTTGTATCACAAAGGGATTTATTTAAAGTGATATGATGCACATAATTTTGCTCAGGTTAGAAAAAATAGCTCAATAGCTACATATAATCCATGTAACTATTTTAACCTCAATGGTTCATGATTGTGATATATTTATTGATTATGATGTATACAGTAAATATAGATAGTAACAAGTAACCTAACAAGTAACCTAATATACATACATAAGAAAGACGACTATGATGCAATAAAGGGGGTGAAGGTGAAACCTTCATTGAGGCCATTTGGAAACAAAGTATCCAATTTATGTATCCAAAAACTCTCTCTCCTTTGATTGGCACGATTACGGATGATCGACAGAAGGTGGTACTATTCCGATAGGTAGGCGTGTAAATGTGAATATATTTACAATAGGTGTGGAATACGTGGCGCTATATAGTAAATGTGAAAAGTAAATTCTAGCTGCTGTATACACTCTATGGGTACTCCTCAAAACCCACCATACAAAGACAATCACCAAGAAACAGAAAAGACTTCAGGCCTAATGGGTGTTGCCACCCCTTAGGTCTTCTGTCTTTAACCCCTTAAGGACCAAACTTCTGGAATAAAATTGAATCATGACATGTCACACATGTCATGTGTCCTTAAGGGGTTAAGAGTGCAGCGCTATATAATCTGTGAGAGCACAGTGTATTACCTGTGATTCACAGACAATTCTTTATATTCTCCAATGTAATGTACATACAAAAGAAAACAGAAATATATACAGATAATTGTGCAGTATGTTAAATATAGTAAAGGGTTAAGTGAGTAACAGATGTATCTACACTCACATTTTTTAGAGCCTTTTCACTGTATATACTCTAGTATAAGACGAGTTTTTCAGCACATTTTTTGTGTTGAAAAACACTCACTCGTCTTATACTCGAGTCAGTTGTCTGTATTATGGCAATTTTCATTGCCATAATACAGACAAGGACCGGGGGCTGTCAGGAAGCTGTAACTTACCTTCACCGCAGCTCCTGTCAGCTCCCTTCTCTCTCCTCCGTCCGTGCAGCTCCCAGGTCAGCTTCCTCTGCAACTCTCGCGAGAGCCGCGGGGTCAGAGCATTGCCACGGGTTACCGTGGCAACGCTCCGCGCGGCCGCGAGAGTTGCAGAGGGAGCTGACCTGGGAGCTGCACGGACGGAGCAGAGAGAAGGGAGCTGACAGGAGCTGCGGTGAAGGTAAGTTACAGCTTCCTGACAGCCCCCTCCTACAGCCCATCCACTGGACCACCAGGGAGTGAGAGCCCCCCTCCCTGGCCAGCTAACAAGCAGGGAGGGGGGACGAAAAAAGAAATAAAAAAATAATAATAAAATAAAAAAAATAATAATAATAAAAAAAATAACATGAAAAAAAATATATATTACAATAATAATTAAATAATAATAATTAATAAAATGCCCACCCCCACCAATGCTCTGCACTCACACACACACACACTGCACTCATACATACGCACTGCACTCATACATACGCACTGCACTCATACACGCACTGCACTCCATTCATTATATACACACTGCATGCATACACACTGCACTCATACATACACACTGCACTCATACATACACACTGCACTCATATACACACACTGCACTCATATACACACACTGCACTCATATACACACACTGCACTCATATACACACACTGCACTCATATACACACACTGCACTCATATACACACACTGCACTCATATACACACACTGCACTCATATACACACACTGCACTCCATTCATTATATACACACTGCATACACACACAGCATTCATATACACACTGCATTCATTATATACACACACTGTAAATAAATATTCAGTTAATATAACTTTTTTAGGATCTAATTTTATTTAGAAATTTACCAGCAGCTGCTGCATTTTCCACCCTAGTCTTATACTCGAGTCAATACGTTTTCCCAGTTTTTTTGGGTAAAATTAGGGGCCTCGGCTTATATTCGGGTCGGCTTATACTCGAGTATATACGGTAATTAGGCTCTAAACTTCCAAGCGTCTGTGTCTTTTAGGGTAGATCACACGACCCCTCTCTCCAAGGCAAAGTGTGTATGTTCCTCTCCACAGCGTATATGAAAGACACAGATTTTTCAAACTAAGTGTAGCATCTTTGATAATTTCATATAGATAAAATTAGATTAAAGTGCTCACCTTGTTTAGAGCCTTTTGATAACTGGTTCTAAGTATATGGGCCTAGTGTCAATTTGTGGGTGACACTGCCCCTTCCCTGGAATCACTTGTGCAGGATACAGTGGATTGAATAAAATAAGGACATTTATTACAAAACATATAAAATTATAAAAGTATTTCTAGAAAATAATAAACAATAAGAGCAAAAATATTTCAAGTATTGGTGGTTTAAGAAAATAATGAGCCAAAAAGCCAAAAAGCGTTTCGCCGGTAAAAACGGCTTCCTCAGTCTGCTTGTGAATGTCTCTTGGTGTACTGTATTTTAAGCGTCCAAAATCCGCTGAAAAAAACCTTCCTCCAATCGGATTGGTCCTTTGTATCACGTGACGCGGCTAAAAAGCCGGCCCGTCACTTCCGGTTTTTCGGCACTACAAGATCCATAGTGCTTTGCACATCGCGCGTCACTTCCGTTTTTTTGTGGGAAATATAGTCCACAAAAGAAGAGTATTAAGTTGATGTTAGAGCCTAACATAATTAATTACATAACCATGTAAAGATGAAATAAAAGAGAAAGTATGTAGTTAAATAGTATTGTATGCAGCTTATACTCTGAATATACACATATATAAAATTCTACTTATCACATATGTTCATATTTCACTATATATATATATATATATATATATATATATATATATATATATATATATATATATATATATATAGATTTGGTCTGGAAAAACACTCCTATTTATCCAAGTTAGTAAAGTTATACCGTATATACTCGAGTATAAGCAGAGTTTTTCAGCCCATTTTTTGGGCTGAAAAACCCCAACTCGGCTTATACTCTAGTCAAGGTCTGTATTATGGCAATTTGCATTGCCATAATACAGACTGGGGGCGAGGGGGGCTGGCAGAGCTGTAACTTACCTGTCCTGCAGCTCCTGTCAGCTCTCTCCTCCTCTGCGCCGTCCGGTCAGCACCTCGGTCAGCTCCCAGTGTAAATCTTGCGAGAGCTGCGGCTCTCGCGAGACTTACAGTGTGAGCTGATAGAAGGAGCTGCACGGACGGCGCAGAGGAGGAGAGAGCTGACAGGAGCTGCAGAACAGGTAAGTTACAGCTCTGCCAGCCCCCCTCTCCCCCCCACTGAACTGCCACTGGACCACCAGGGAAGGAGAGCCCCCCTCCCTGCCATATATCAAGCAGGGAGGGGGGACGAAACAAAAAAATATAAATAAAATAAGAAATAATAATAAAAAAATAATAATAATAAAATAAAAATTAATAATAACAAAAAAAGGGGTACAAGGACCACTATGGGAGGGGGAGGGGGGTATAAGGACCACTATGGGAGGGAGGGGGTATAAGGACCGCTATGGGAGGGAGGGGGGTATAAGGACCGCTATGGGAGGGAGGGGGGTATAAGGACCGCTATGGGAGGGAGGGGGGGGGATAAGAACCACTATGGGAGGGAGGGGGGGGGATAAGAACCACTATGGGAGGGAGGGGGGGGATAAGGACCACTATGGGAGGGAGGGGGGGGGATAAGGACCACTATGGGAGGGAGGGGGGGGATAAGGACCACTATGGGAGGGAGGGGGGGGATAAGGACCACTATGGGAGGGAGGGGGGGGATAAGGACCACTATGGGAGGGAGGGGGGGGGATAAGGACCACTATGGGAGGGAGGGGGGGATAAGGACCACTATGGGAGGGATGGGGGGGGATAAGGACCACTATGGGAGGGATGGGGGGGGATAAGGAACACTATGGGAGGGATGGGGGGGGATAAGGACCACTATGAGAGGGATGGGGGGGATAAGGACCACTATGAGAGGGAGGGGGTGGGATAAGGACCACTAGGGGAGGGGAGGGTGGGATAAGGACCACTAGGGGAGGGTAAGGACCACTAGGGGAGGGGTGAGTCAGGACCACTGGGGGGGGTGAAGGAACACGGGGGTGGGGAGGTAAGGACCACTGAGGGAGGAGGAGGGGAAGTCAGGACATTTGGGGGGGGAGGGGCGGCAAAATGTTTTTTGCCTACGGCGGCAAATATCCTTGCACCGGCCCTGCACACACTGCATTCACACTGCATTCATGCACACACACACTGCATTCATACACACACACACTGCATTCATACACACACGCTGCACTCATACACACACGCTGCACTCATACACACACACATACGCACACACTGCATTCTTACACACACACACTGCATTCATACACACACGCTGCACTCATACACACACGCTGCACTCATACACACACACATACGCACACACTGCATTCATTATACACACACTGTAAATAAATATTCAATTAATATATTTTTTTTAGGATCTAATTTTATTTAGAAATTTACCAGTAGCTGCTGCATTTCCCACTCGAGTCAATAAGTTTTCCCAGTTTTTTGGGATAAAATTAGGGGCCTCGGCTTATATTCGGGTCGGCTTATACTCAAGTATATACGGTAATTGTACATTAATTAATAAATGAATATATCTGATTACTTGCTATTGATTATAAATTCAGTGGTATCCCATACATAAAAGACATACAAATATTAGACCCAGTGAAAAAAAGGTGTTGGTGACTGATATACTCTGAACAAATACAAATGGTCTGATCTGTAGAAAATGACATAACTCAAAATCCGCATTTAAGCCTATAGGGGCTAGAGTACTCAAATTTAAAATCCATTTTGTTTCGATTTTTCCTAATTTTCTAATTTCATCTTCCCCTCGCCAATTAAGTGTAACTTTTTGAATTGCCATAAATTCTAAAAATGGAGGGTCTTTATTATGTACTTAATTGAAATGTTCTGAAACAGTTTGTCATAACCTTTTTTAATGTTTCTTATGTGTTCATTTATTCGTGTTTGTAAGGGACGTTTTGTTTTGCCTACATAAAACAAATTGCAAGAACACTTTAATATAACCCTTTTTGAGGCGTGTAAATGTAACGCCGCCCACAATCCCTTCTGATTGGTCCACCAATGCCGCTCAGGATATAAAATATGCGCTCAAGCGAATATCCTCTTTGATAGCCTTTGAGAAAGGCGCTTGTTTTAGCGCCGAAACGCGTTAGGCGTATTATGATTTTATAAAAACGTACCCCTTGTGTAGGCTTCCCCCATAGCTCACTGAGCTTCATTTTCTCCTCTTTGTTTATTAGTGTGTTTTTTCATTTATTTATTTCTGTTCATGTTTATGATTAATAAATGTATGGTTTTTAAAGTAACAGTGTACTCAGACCAATATCCTATTAGTGTAACCTGGAAACAGTTGAAAAAACACATATTGGTTAACTGTTGTATAGCAATCAGATTAAACACACATTTTTGGTTTATAATACAAGCTAAGTACAGGTTTGGTAACTATAGCCTAGCAATGGTATTTATGTTGAGTATCGTCGCTTTATTATCTAGATATTTCCTGTATCACAGTGAAGTCGCTGCGTTAAACTAAAGCATGCATACAGTCGCTGTTAGGAGAGTAGTAGCTCAGTTAGGGTGCAAGAGATTTCAAACAAGTTTGGTATGCTGCAACATAATGGACAACCATTTTTTAGATATACACGTAGTTACGTTGCCATGGTACATGAGAGAGATTGCACATTGTTATACTAAGAGTAGGTGGGTTAAACTATGACTTACATCCGCATAACCTATGATAATAATGAATGCACCATACTTGTTCTGATAAGGTTAATTACCACTGGTTCTGTGTTTGACATTCTAAACAGCATGAGTGTAAGACAGGTATTGATAAGAACAAGGAGAAATAAGAGATATCAGGTCAGTAAAATGTCGAGCAATGTGGTAAGCCAGCCGTGAGTGTTGGCAATGGACCCTCAGCGTTATGTCCCTGGCAGGTAGCCCTGGAATCTAGCGGTAAGTCCAGCATCAGGATCAGCCGATCCCTGTTAACGGCAGTGATGATAGTTGTTTAGGTAAGTTCATTATAGAGTGGGAGGTGATATATGGCAACAGCGTGAAGGTAAGGGACTCTTTGCAGGTACAGCAGTCGCTCAGCCACCCCTTTAATCTACTGTACGTCCCAGTTGCGGGAATGGGTACTCGGTCAGCCGATTCCCCTCAGCGGTAGCATAAGCGTGGGGATGTCCCGGAGGTTGGCGTTGGAAGCTCTCTTAGGGGTGTCTTTGCAGTGGGATACGGCTTCTTCGGTAGGCTGTGGGGTAGACTCTTGAATTCCAACCCGGTTAGAGACTGTGGTCATAAGGGGCAGACGTGTGCCGTGTTGGTCTCTGAGGCCTGGATTCGTTGATGTATTTGTATGTGGGGCTTGTTTGGGAGCGTGGGGGCGGGTGATTATGCCCGAGCCTCTTGGCGCCTTTTCCTGCCTTGTCTGTCGCTTGCCTCCGTGTAGCTGGTGAACTGCTCTAGGGGGCTGAGGCCGGGGATCATAGTGGCGGCGCCGGGCCGCAGGGCGGATCAGCTTAGCCACTGCTCTCACCGCTTGATTATAAGACATTCCCCGTTTGCACAGCGTCGTCCAGAAGCTTGTACACAGCCTGTCAAATGCCTCCAGTGCCTGCGTTGGCGGTCGGGAGCTTGTTCCGTTTGGATTGGGCCTTTGCTGGGCCACCATCTTGGCTGCGTCTCGTTGGGGTAATACCCCTGCCTGCTGCATGGTCAGTAAGCCCTCAGTGGGCTCAGAGTGGCCAGTGGGGACCGGGATATCCCCCACCGGTCCAAAGGGGGGGGGGTAGGGTGCTTGCTGCGTCGCTTGGGAGCTCTGAGGTCGGGGCGAACGGGCGCTATGCTCAGGTATCAGCTCAGGTAGGCCGCACCCGGATTTCAGTGCCCCTGGCTCCTAAGGGCGTCAGGGTGGTATGCCTCGCTTCTGTGGTGCACCCCTCACGTGGGTAGTGCACCCTGGTGCTTCTTCGGGCCTCGAGGCCGGCGGTATTCGGCTTTTTCCTGCCCGCCGGACGGGAGCTCATGGAACCCACGTCCACTCCGTCTTGCGGTCAGGCTCCGCCCCCCGTATCCTGGACTTTTTAGTCCTAGGATAACTTTCTTTTCTCTTTTATATTTATTACCCAATGGTACATACTGAGAAATGTACCTTTCTAAAGTTTGTTGGAATAGTTTCCATTTATCCTCAGTGTTTTTATCGGGTTAGGACCCGCTTAGGGGGGTCTGCCTTGACGTTGGCAGGCGGGCATCCCTCCAATGGCCATTGGAGCAACTAAATGACCTCCATTTGTCTAAATATACATAGGGATTAATGAGAAAGCGCAAGTAACATTTTCTTTTCTTTGGTTTTTACTATATATTGGGGCTGATGTGTGTTGTAGTCCTTGCTGCTTAAGCGCAGGACTTCTCTTTTTGTATTTGTATTTACTTTGTATCACACAGCCTGGTTACAATGCTGCTACCCATCCCATGTGTTCCCTATTAAGGGTTAATAAGTAAAGGGGTGTATATATAAAAAAAAATACCCCTTTCTGTCTCATTAGAGATATCTTTGCCAGAAGCTCAAGGAAGCAGACTGAAGGGTCAGTGTTAGGACCCGCTTAGGGGGGTCTGCCTTGACGTTGGCAGGCGGGCATCCCTCCAATGGCCATTGGAGCAACTAAATGACCTCCATTTGTCTAAATATACATAGAGATTAATGAGAAAGCGCAAGTAACATTTTCTTTTCTTTGGTTTTTACTATATATTGGGGCTGATGTGTGTTGTAGTCCTTGCTGCTTAAGCGCAGGACTTCTCTTTTTGTATTTGTATTTACTTTGTATCACACAGCCTGGTTACAATGCTGCTACCCATCCCATGTGTTCCCTATTAAGGGTTAATAAGTAAAGGGGTGTATATATAAAAAAAAAAATACCCCTTTCTGTCTCATTAGAGATATCTTTGCCAGAAGCTCAAGGAAGCAGACTGAAGGGTCAGTGTTAGGACCCGCTTAGGGGGGTCTGCCTTGACGTTGGCAGGCGGGCATCCCTCCAATGGCCATTGGAGCAACTAAATGACCTCCATTTGTCTAAATATACATAGGGATTAATGAGAAAGCGCAAGTAACATTTTCTTTTCTTTGGGTAATACCCCTGCCTGCTGCATGGTCAGTAAGCCCTCAGTGGGCTCAGAGTGGCCAGTGGGGACCGGGATATCCCCCACCGGTCCAAAGGGGGGGGGGGGGTAGGGTGCTTGCTGCGTCGCTTGGGAGCTCTGAGGTCGGGGCGAACGGGCGCTATGCTCAGGTAGGCCGCACCCGGATTTCAGTGCCCCTGGCTCCTACGGGTGTCAGGGTGGTATGCCTCGCTTCTGTGGTGCACCCCTCACGTGGGTAGTTTTTATATATACACTGGTTTTTACAGCTCATTAACATCTGACACTTAAAGGACCACTATAGTGCCAGGAAAACATACTCGTTTTCCTGGCACTATAGTGCCCTGAGGGTGCCCCCACCCTCAGGTCCATCCCGCCTGGATGGAGAGGAAGGGGTTAAACTTACCTCTTTCTCCAGTGCCGGGCGGGGAGCTCTCCTCCAATTCGGCCGAATGCGCATTCACGGCAAAAGCCGCGCGTGCATTCAGCCAGTCTCATAGGAAAGCATTTACAATGCTTTCCTATGGACGCTGGCGTCTTCTCACTGTGATTTTCACAGTGAGAAGCACGCAAGCGCCTCTAGCGGCTGTCAATGAGACAGCCCTAGAGGCTGGATTAACCCAAATATAAACATAACAGTTTCTCTGAAACTGCCAGGTTTCTAGAAAAAAGGGTTAACCCTAGCTGGACCAGGCACCCAGACCACTTCATTAAGCTGAAGTGGTCTGGGTGCCTAAAGTGGTCCTTTAATGTCAAAAGGCAACTCACACACAGTGAAGATGACGGCAGTGATTGATCTACACAGGTTATATTTTATTTTATATTTGCAGGAGATTGTATATTGTTTATATCAATCTGGCGACATTTTCCACATACATCTGTTCTTTATTACTGAGAACACAGCAAAGTCTTCGGTAGTGACAAATCATGTCCGACAAGGCTCCAAAAGGTGGCATAGAATAGAGGGCTACGACCCAGACGTAGACAGTTCAACTGCAGATTTAATTTGCAGGAAAAGCAAAAACTCAGTGCCTGACACAAATCCCTTTTTGAGAAATTAGATTCCAGGGGTGTCACAATATAAAGAGCTTTGCCAACTCTTGCCACAAAAAGGGTTAACTGAAATAGTTCAAGAAATATCCAAATATATACAAGCTTTGTTGTTCGCTCATCACAACTGCCAACACATAGGAAACACTGTCTAGTGGGATTTATGTAAAACAGTTGCGAGAATCATAAAGAAGAGACAACATTGTATTCTTTGAAAAATGCATAGACAACCTTTGTTTGGTTGCAGTGTCTGTTTCTAGAATGTTAAAAGAAATTTAATAATCATGCATTTAATTCTCCATTAGTTAATTGTGCAAATACAGCTTGAAAATAACCCAGCTGGTGTACCTCGTCTGCCTCCCGATCCCTGCTGGCATGTATTTCTTTATGTTTGTTGGCTGTGCACAGAATGATAGAGAAAAACATATTCCCAATTAGCATGTCACGCTTCACTGCTCTTTTTCACTACTGCACACTTTTTACAAAGACTCTCTAGGCAACATAACCACTGTATCCTTAGCCTCCTTGGACCAGAACCCCTACAATAATCTGTAATGATGTTGGTGCTTTGAGTGTCCCTTTGATCTTCTTCTAGTCATCAGTTTTGAACCTTAATAAAGACTAGTGTTTCTTAAAGGACCACTCTGGGTATCATAAAAACTGCAGCACAATGAAGTTGTTATGGTGCGAAGAGGGCCCGAATGCCATCTTACCATAAGGAGTTAAATAAATAAGGAACAGTTGAACCTTAAAATCTGGACGACTGCAACTGATTACTCTGCCCTCCACATCCTATACAGGTTTCGGAACCTATAAGGTTCCCCCCTGCATACTTTTATAATGTAGGTAGATGTAGTTTGTATTTTGTTTGATTCGTAAAAACCATTTCCAAGATAAAGACCTCTCATGCCTACATCCTACCAGTCAGCACCAAGTATCAACACTCCTGGCATTAATGAGAATGTTCAAGCCCACACACACCACATTTGAAAAACAAACTAAAGGCATTTTTAAAAATGCACCCAATATGAACAATATTCATCCCACTCCCAGCAATGAAAGGGTTAAAAACACTTTATGGGGGTGGGGCCCGGCAGTCATGGAGGAAAGACGCATCTCCAGCGAGCTCCTTCACTACTCTAACATAATACTGAATCTACCTGCACAATCTGCTCCAATCGAAACACAGTAGTACCTACCGACCTACCTGTCATGTTTCACAGTGGGCGAGGGGCTGCAGAAAGCTTTCCACCTTTATGCGGATGCGGCCTGGTGCTGCCAGGGTGGGAGAAGCGGACAATCTCCCTGTCCGGGAATGCGCACAGGAAGCTGCTTGTCGACAGGAACCCCGTTCCCCCCCTTCCCCTGGGAGGCAGCCCAGTTTCAGCTGACACACGAGTGGAAGCCATCCACGCAGACAAATGCCTCTGTGATCCACGTAAAAAGGCGGAGACCATGTGTTCCTCTAGCATCAGAGACCTATACTCTGACTTTAAGTCCAGGTTTAGGAAACACTTCAACGAATTCTGGTGGCAGTTGGAGGGCAGACTACTTTGCCAGTCACCACCGTACCCGCAGGGTCTTCCACACAGTCTACGGGCATCAAAGCTCCACCAGATATCCACAATAGTACCGGCAGTGAGGGCCCCAAAATGGCGGAGACTCAAGTGGTGGAACTCACCTGCACTGAAAGCAGCACGGAGGTCGCAGGCATCACAGACCAAGCCTGAACCTAGCAACAAGTCGGAGATATCGTGGAGAGCCCTGCTCCCGGTCTCTGATCAGATCTGCCGACTCTTATCTGGGTCCCAGTGTCTGAAGTGTTCCTGTATATTCTTGCACTCTGATCTACCAACTGCTGGCATCGGGTGACTGTGGACTTATTCCCCATAACTCTGGCTGCTTCTCACACATACAGCCTATGTCCCAGTGCCCATTTTCTTTCTGACACCCACCCACCTACTAGGCACTTACACCTCCACACTTACTCCCTATCTAAAAAAAAAAAACTGTTTGAAGCCTCCTGGGGGCAGCAAGCCATTAGTTATCCTGCTGAGATAAGCCTGTTACAAAATCCAAGTATGCAACCATTACTGTTTCATTTTACCTTTAGCTGCAGACATGTTAGTTTGCACAGTCTGATTTAATTACTACTCACACCACATGTCTATTCAATAGTTCTCTCATATCATAATTTAAAAATGTGCAGTACCTACAATTGCCATACTACAGTCTCAAACTATATAACAATGTGTTGATTGTTAATGCTGTTGTGGCAATAAAAACTGATCTGTAATCTTTTGCACACAAAAATAAAGAATAAAAAAAAATGTATTCTTTGTCAGCACGATCCCAGAACCTAAAGCGCTGCGCACATTACATCCCCAGAAGAAAACATTGAATCAATTAAAACATTATTCAGGAAAGCATTAAACCAGCAAATGTATATGTCAGGAAAGATATTTACGGACCTACAAAGAAACACATTTTAGAGCTACAGATCATATTTTAGTGTCATAGTGGTAACTGAGGTTTAAAAAGATATATATTTATAGATTATCATCAACTACCTATAACATGTAATGTGATTAAAGGAACATAAATGTACATAGTCCAACAAAAATATGCAAAATACCTGTGTATTAAAAACAAAAGGGTTAGCGCTTTGAAGTTCAGAATAGTGAAAGCCACATTTGCAGATTTATATTTTTCACATTTCTGTAGGATTTCTTAACAAAACCAAATATTTTCTATGATTTTTTTTTTTTTTTTTTTTTTTAAAGTGTGTGTGTGTGTGTGTGTGGTGGGGGGTGAGGGAGGGTGAAAATGACATTCAAAAAGAAAATACTTTTAACATAATATTCTCCTCCTTCATATCTTTAAACATTTTTTATGTAGACAAGCAGCAGCTTTCTTCCTCTATTAATAAATGACACAAGAATGCTGTTCTATATAAAAGAGGAAATGGGGCATTTGAAATGTACACAAAGTTTCACGTGGCGTTTTCTATGCTGACTCTGAGATTTCTATAAAATACATGTTAGCACAAACCCGAGCAGCAGAACATGGTTGGGAAAATCTGCCTTGCATGATGCTTTGTAAACTTAAAATCAGCTAGCTTTGAAGCAAGGATTTCTTTAAATCTCACACAACTTTAATGATGTCACAACCAGAGGCGGCTCTCTAATTAGTAGATTTAAGCAGCCGCCTAAGGGCTCGCGCTGATGGGGGCCTCGCGGCCGCCTAAATCTCCTTAGGGCAGTGTGACAGGTCGGGTCCTCGCGACACAGGAGGGGGCCCAGCAGCTTGCCTTTTATGCCGCCCGGTGCTAGGCCCCTCCACACCGCCTGCCCGGGAGAGCCAGCCTGTCTGCAGCTCTGCCGAGTGCAGAGCTGCAGACTGAGTGGGTCTCACGATCTCAGCCAATCAGAGCGTTGCCGCGGGTTACCACGGCAACGCTCTGACTGGCTGAGATCGCGAGACTAGACTTACCACGTGGTCTGCAGCTCTGCACCCAACGGAGCTGCATACCGTAAGGGCACCCAACGGAGCTGCATACCGTAAGGGCGCCCACCGGACCACCAGGGATACAGCCTGGCCGCCCACTGGACCACCATGGAAAAGGTTAATTAAAAGGTATTTATGATTCAGCTCCCCACACCCTGCCATGTCGTAGCCCCTCTACAACCCCTGCCCCAGCCACCTACTGTACCCCCAACCCCAGCCACCCTACCACCCTCTGCTTTCTTACCACGCCTGCCCCTGCCACCCTCTGCCCTACTAACCTACCACCCCTGCCCCAGCTACCTTCTGCCCTACTAACCTACCACCCCTGCCCCAGCTACCTTCTGCCCTACTAACCTACCACCCCTGCCCCAGCTACCTTCTGCCCTACTAACCTACCACCCCTGCCCCAGCCACCCTCTGCCTTCCTACCGCCCCCAGCCACCCTCTGCCTTCCTACCGCCCCCAGCCACCCTCTGCCTTCCTACCGCCCCCAGCCACCCTCTGCCTTCCTACCGCCCCCAGCCACCCTCTGCCTTCCTACCGCCCCCAGCCACCCTCTGCCTTCCTACCGCCCCCAGCCACCCTCTGCCTTCCTACCGCCCCCAGCCACCCTCTGCCTTCCTACCGCCCCCAGCCACCCTCTGCCTTCCTACCGCCCCCAGCCACCCTCTGCCTTCCTACCGCCCCCAGCCACCCTCTGCCTTCCTACCGCCCCCAGCCACCCTCTGCCTTCCTACCGCCCCCAGCCACCCTCTG